>NC_065921.1:6883400-6973497 GCF_024586455.1 Bactrocera neohumeralis
CTTCGTGTGTTATACTACTGGATAGCTGGGCCTTGCAGGGACATGGCCAGCGCTGGGCTGCCAGAAGCACGCTGTCGCAATACAATTTTGCCCCATATTTGAACGCAGAAGGTCCAGTGCGCTCTTTGCCCTGGGTAAAGGAAGACCCTTCTTAGTTGTGAAGGTACCAACAAGTCATAGCTCTATCAACATCCACGCTGTAAGCTTGGAATTTTTACCGGATGCAGGAGATATTTGAAAGAAAATAAGGTATAAACAGCTCAACGATTCTTTCTTGATGGTCCCTTTATGAGATAAAGGCTTAAACATTCGGAATTTCTCATATTCAGATATGAGATCTACATATATTCCCACTGAGCTGGTGGTTATAGAAGTTAAATCCCTGAATCCCGTCGCCCCGGGCGCAACGTCTTGGGGGCTTCAAAACGATCTTCGCTGCTGCCAATTCGGGCAAAAATTCCTGCAAATTGTGTCAAAAGTGTACAAGATATAGGGCGAAAATGGGTTTTTTCTATGGCTTTTAATAAGATGTCTTGTAAATTTACTATCAATTTCCTCAAAAACCGTATTGTGAGAATTTTGGAACTTCAGAAGATATTTTGTAAAAATTCACTTTTGTTCGAACCACCTCATGAAACTTGTAGGTAGGTAGATAAAGGGGGGCGGCAGAACATCCTTGCCCCCGGGCGCCCGAAGTTGTAGCTACGTCATTGGCGCCAAGACTACGAACTTATATTTTAGGCATCAAATAGTCGGTTATCGTGGCGCCATAACGGTCGCCATTGACGGTCACCTTCTCACCGGCATCATTTTTGAAGAAATATGAACCAATTATTCCATAGGCCCACAAACCAAACCAAACCGTTGGTTGCTCTGTATGAAATGGCAGCTCTTGAATCTCTTCAAGTCGCTCTTCGTCCCAAATGCGACAATTTTGCTTGTTTACATACCCATTGAGCCAGAAATGGGCCTCATCGCTGAACAAAATTTGGCTTGAAAACGTCGGATCTTCTTGAAACTTTTAAAGAGCCCATAGAGCGTAGCGATGTCGTTTGGAAAGGTCGAGCGGCTTCAGTTCTGGAAAAAGTACCTCTACTTGGATCACCTTTTAGTAGCACATCCACATTTTATAGATCACCCATTGAACCTAACCTAACTTATTTTCCAAGTTTTATTTTGTGAATCGAAGATGACGATATTTATATATGTATGTTTATCCATGTTCTAATTGACTTCCTAACTCATAAACATACCTTCATTTTCATTGCAGGTCTAGATGCCCAAGTACAGGAGTCGTCTAAGGATCTTTATTGGTTTTAAACTGACGTGTAACGTTAAACCAGAATTCTCACGCACACACTCATACACTTTCACATACGAAACCAAAATATATTCGCAAGCGTTGATTGTTATAATTTTTAAATTAAACTCCATAATTAAGTATTTGTGGTTCAGCGTTAATTCAATTCTCGAAATTCAATGTTCATATAAAACGTAACTTAATGAAAAGCAACAACACTAATGCAACAACAACCAATGTGCAAATCTGTATGTATGTGTATGTAATATGTAATTGCCTGTGTGTGAACCGAACGGGCTTATGTGTTAATAGCATTTTAAGATATTCAAGCCTCAAAATAATCGATTTCCCAGCAGCATTAATCGGTTTAATTTATTTATGTAATATTTAGCATAAAAACCAAATAGTTTAAGTTGAATGCTGCAACGATTTCGATGACAACTATTTATTACAATTATTGTAGCGAAACTTTTAATATTTTATTGAAATTGAAAAAAAGACAAAAGCATATTTTTTAGGTGTAGCTAGGAACCGATTTTGATTTTTTTATTATTATTTACAAATTGCATTGCATGCGCTTACATACATACATATACATATACATATATGTATATATATATATGTAAGCACGTGTGTGTATGCAATTTTGACGCTGCTGTGTTTGAAAGGTTTTTAGTTAGTCGATTACTATTCGTAGATTTGTATTGATTATTGCGGCGTTAAGGTACTTATAAATACAAAATACTGTGTACATAGAAATATATAAACATACATATTTATATGTACTTACCATACTTACGATTTTATGTTAGAAACAAGTAATTATAATGCTATAAATCATAAATGAGGTACTTAAAGTTATTAAAATGCAATAAATGCTAAGACACTTCGTAATTAGTTAAGAAAATGGTATGAATAATTATCCTTGTAATTTCGTCTAAGTTCTTTAGTAAATAAATCAAATGTAAAGAAAGAAATAAATCAATTTTCAATTCAAAAAACGTGTTACTTAATATTTCCAAATGCATATAGTGTTCTATGTATGTGGCTGTTTATATACTTAGTAGGGGGGCTTAAAGTGACGCTACACTGCTCTCCTCGCCAATTCTTGTTTCAAATAACGTCATTTGAAAAACTTTTCTTTTGGGAATCTAGAAATATAGGAAGCAAATCGACTGATGACCACGGACTTATCTCCGGTTATCTACAATAATTTACCCTTTACATTTGCACAACTTTACTCTGGTGATTCCGGCGAAATGCCAAAGCATTGATCCCTATAAATCCGACAATGTTCAGTGCGCTAAACATTAACCAACAACACTATATAGGGTCAAACTAAATTGACTTGGTTGTTCCAAATACCTCGCATAGAAATGAAAAAAAAATGTACCCCAGTTATAATTTCTGGTATAAATAAGATATAAACATAGGTTTGTCGTACTGGGAAATTCGCTCAAAGGGCTACTGTTTTACTCGTAGAAATAGCGGTATTTTAATGCTTTTCTTTTTAATGCAACAAATATTTTTTACACGTTAAAATGTCAATTTAACAGTATTAAGAGCAGTTAAAATTAAATTAATTAAAAAAATAATATTGGGATTAATATTTGAAAATTATAATTAAAATTAAAATTTTAAATTGAAATTTAATTTTTTAATTATGTACAAAAACGGTATAAAACATTTAAAATTTTAATTTTGATGCTAAAATCAGAAAATTTTAATTTCTTTTAATTTCTAAAAAATGAGATTAATATTTTTTTCGTTCTGCTATTTGGGATTAGAGAGTTGAAATATATACTACATGGGGTTTTCCACAATTTGTTTCTCATATAAAAATAAAGTACTTTATTCGAATTTTTTATTGTTACAAACATGCATTATTAACAGAGAATTTCTGAAATTTTTGGAAAAAAAAATATTTTAAACTCGGCCATTGCGACGTCATTTCCCGTGACCCCTCGGAAAAAAGATGTGCCCGCGTTGGTAGGATACTCCTTATAGGATCATCTAAAGTGAAAAAATACGTGTTTGAGTTAAAACCTTAACTTAGAACTTAGACGAAGGAAAAAACTGAAAATTGGATTTTTGACAGACATTTTTACAAAAATTTAAAATTTCATTGAAAATTTCAAATATGTAGTTGTAATCGAAAAAAATTCCTTCGTCCAAGTCTTTAAGAATTGTATCTCAAAGGTCTGTGTAAAATTTCATGAAGATCGGTTGAGTAGTTCTAGAGAAATCTTGCCAACCGATTTCAAAAACACCGTTTCGAGAAAATCGCGTTTAAAGACAGCGCACTTAGCCTAGCTAGCCTCGAGCGCACAAGTTTTCAAAGCTGTATCTCCCATCAACTTGAAAATTTTGGTCAATATTCTAGAGGTGTATAAACATTTATAAGACAATAAAAAAAATCGAATTTTAAACCCGTGAACCCATGTAACCCCTTAATTAAGCTTTGCAGATTTACAAAAAAAAAACATGGTTTAAGAGATAATTCAATGGTTTTTTTTTATACATAATCCAGAATTGCAGGATATGAATAATCTCCGAACAACGTTTTCTTGTAATGATTCGACTCTGGCGCCATCTAGCATAACAAATATTCATAAATGGATACAGATTATTTGCTGAAACGCTGAAAATAATAATAAGGCATACACATATCAGACATCAAATAACCGAGGTGAATTAGGTGCGTAGAGTTGGCCTCCAGCTAGCTGGGCATAATTGCTCTTCTGCCTTTTGGAGCTCCTGTGGCGTAGTTTGAGTACTCTTGCATTTGGCCATCTATGTCGATGGAGGCACCGTCGTCACGCTTTCGGTCCTACCGGTTGGACTTGCGTTGACTGGTCCGCGGATCCGAGCCCCGCTACTCCATTTACTACCGAATGCGGTATTTCCGCCCTTACGCACCTTCAATGCGGGGAAAGCAATTTTGCCTCTAGCGCCTACTACGGCACAAACCCGTTGCGACTCCCCTGAGTTCTCTCAAATGCCTAATAAAATTCATCTGTTTCCAAATACACTTAAATTAGATATACTCGTATAGTAGATGGACATGACTAAAATACCGTCAACAAAATATATTCCGATTTTAAGAATTTTCCAAGAACATTTTCATTCTTGCATACGAGTATTTATAAATATAAATCGCAATGAAATGCCGTAAGCGCCGTTCGCTTAAATCCACTTCAATGGACAGGCAACGTGTGACCTAAGCAACTGATGGCTTATCAACTCTAATTGCCTGAAAGCCATTACTAAATGAGCGATTCTTAGCATTGACTGACAAAAACGCTGTCACAGCAGCCATGACGGTTGTTGTAGTTGCCGATACGAAATTCAAAATTCACCAGCATTGGTTTGCTTATCGCGCGATCATCTCGGTACAATGTTGCAGACTCCGGTAGAGTTGAGTCCAGACGCAGGCGCCTCAATCAGCGCGACACCATTTATCATAAAATAAGCGAAAAGCTAGAAGTGAGCGCTTTTGCGTACGCGGAGAGGAGAGGGTTACGTAATTAATGTTGATCCACAAAGAGGCTGCCTCAGCCGAAGCTATAAAAAGGTGGTCGTATAGCTGAAGGTTGCATATATCGAGGATCAGCGCTACACGTGTCTAAAATAAAAGTTGTTCTGGAAGTTTCTGTGTGTGCGTGTGTGTGCATGGATGTTTATTAATTTCAAATTTAGATGAAACTAATGGACTTCGTTGATCGCACACCGGGCCGAGTCATTGAGCTTGAATTGCGTCGTACAAAAACCTTGCTGCTTTATTGTTATTGCTGCCGTTACGACTTCTTCAATTTTATTTGCAGCACTTGGCCGTGTTGTGTTACTCTTGTCATTTGATGTGCCTTTCATTGACTTATCAGGAATCAATGAGACAATGCGATCACCCCACTGTGTGGCAAGTTGAAACGGCTGTCCATGCGTGCACCATTTGGTAGGAAATGTGCGCAAACGCGCGCGCTCATGAATAAAACAAACAATCGATCGCATGAGCAACGATCGGGCGCTGGAGCGATGGACAGCCGCGCATAGCCTGATCGTGGAACTTTTTGCGCTTTTTAGTTGTTTTTGCTTTTCGTTGCTGGCAAACACCTGAGCAAGCGTGCGCGAATGGACGAAATGGTCGGTCGCTTGGCGGGGAAACCGCTTACAGACGTGCCCAAGCAACTAAAGTCAACCTGTGTTGCTTCTTCTGGCTCTTCTTCCACTTTTTGTGCCGCGGCTGTTGCTTAGTCAACACAGTCTTTGGCAAATTTATTACACGACTCGAGTCAGCAACTCAACAGCAAGCTGCTGCGTCAGATCGAGAGCAACAGCATGTTGCAGCCGGTGCAGTTGCGGCGGACAGCCGGCAGGCTAAGAGCCACCGCTTTAGGTAAGTGTGGTAGCGGGAAACATAATTTTAGCATAAAAATTCAATAATTCTGACGTCCGAGCCATCCAATTGATGGATATGCTCTAAGTGTAGAGCCCGCAGTGCTGCGCAATATACGCTCAATGAAGTGTTCGTACCGCCTGTCCAGTTCGACTATTCAGCTTGCTGCAATGTGATGTGGCAAGCGGCCGGGCCGTTGCGTGTCGCCAAGGTGTTCAACAATTCGCAAATGAATGGGTTTATCGCTTTTTAATAAGTTCACCCAACGCCGCTGCCACCGCCAGGCTTATGGAATTTTGGTTTTTCTCCCTCAACAGCGGCCTTTTAGCGCGGTGCGTCCAGGTTCTTCAGCTTGTCACCGAACGGCAGCAACAGTCGCTAAGTACCTACCAAAAAGGCTGGGGACACATGTGCCTTGTCTGCTGCTTGTCTTCGGGTTTTTTATCTTTCAAAGTTCATGTTTTCACTTTTCTGCATTGTTGCTATTGTTGTTATTTGATCTACTTTATTGCTGAGTTTGTGGTGACAGATGTGCAGCGTTGGCGTGGCGATCGCACTTCCGACTTTTCAACACGCATAAATTTGAAAGTCTTTCATGTTTCACCTTTTTTGCACAAATGTACAGGTTTGTGTTGTTGTAGCTAAGCTTGTTTCATTGTTCTTTCGATTGCGAGTTTTTGCTGATGTTGTTGCTGCTTTTGTTTAAATTTATACACAACTTTTTAGCAATAATTTTCGTTGCAGAGTGGCCTTCTGAGAAACTTGGTGAGGCTTAGAAATGGTGGGAAACTTTTTGCGAATAAGCATATATTTATATACATATGTATGTATGTATAAGTATATACACATGATTATGTACTGAATTATATACATCTTACTATTGGCGGCATCTATTGAGAATAAAAAGTTCCTCCAGTAATACGTAATATATAAATAATAATAAATATGCCAGTTTGCAACTAGAAACTTCTGCCTGAAATCGAATTGATCTCAGAAGACACAACTTGATTCAACTTATTTGAAAAGTTGGTTCAGAAAAATAGCATAACTACGGCGAATCAGGATCTGGACAAAGTGCAAGTGGAAATAGTTATGCATTTAGTTTAGTCATCAGAAAATAGAGTTCAAAATAATACCAATATATACCATGCTTCAAATCTTGATAAATATCCGTGAAAAGAGGACCGACGCACACTACCTTTTCGTCGATTTCAAAGCTGCTTTTAACAGCACGACAATTTCGTCTATCTTGGAACCGCCATTAACACCAAAAACAACGAAATCGAACGAAGAATAACTATTGGCAACAGGTGCTACTTCGGACTGACGGACTAAATTCTACAAGTCACTCATCAACCCCGTCCTGCTATATGGTGCAGAGGCATGTACGATGACAACATCTGATGAGTCGGCGTTACGAGTTTTCAAGAGAAAGGTACTGCGAAAGATTTATGGTCATTTGTATATTGGCAACGGCGAATACCGCATTCGATGGAACGATGAGTTGAAAGAGATATAGGACGACATTGACATGCTAGCTAGGTCATGTCGTCCGCATGAATGAGAACACTCCAGCTCTGAACCCACCGGGGAGGACCTCCACTCCGTTGTAAAGACCAAGTGGAGAAAGACCTGGCCACACCTGAAATCTCCAAACAGCGAAAAAGAAGAACGACTGGCGCGCTGTTGCAAACTCGGCTATAACCACGTAAATGGTGTCTACGGCAATAAAGAATAAGAAGATTGTTAAAATATGCAATTTATATAGTAAACCCTTCAATTTTTTTCAAAAATGATGAGAAGTTTTATTAGTTTTCAAAAATCGCCCATTGTATGCTATAACACTATGGGTTGCCTTTTAGTTTTGCATAATCAGTCGTGACTTAGTGCCAGGTTCAGACTATACAACCAAGCTCCTGGAGCTTTTGACAAGTCACTATCCATATTTGTGACCAGACATTGTTCTGATATACAAGTCATATAAAGGCTAAACTTTTGAGAGTAATAGATCGATATTGTTGCGGTTTAGGAGCGATTCTCAGATGGAAATTCGATCCATGTAGATTTTTGGTGGTAACTCGATGTCCATCCATACTTCGAGCTTCTTTTCATTTTCAGCCTAATTTAAAAGATAGTTGCTTGGCAATCCAAACAGTCTTTGCATGCTAGTTGGACTCGGTGTTTTCCTTTACATTATCGATATTTTTGGTTACATTTTATGATTATGTCATTCTTGCCGTAAACCAATAACTGTTCCACAAATCAAAAAGTATTTGTATACTGTCAGTAGTCGAACCGTTTCGGTAAAATCTTCGGATTGGGAGTATTTTTGGCAGAAATTAGTTTAAAATTACAATATTTTAACTACCTGTTTTCATAAGGCTACGTGTTAACAACAAAAGTGATAATCGAATTTGGTGGAAAGTGAGTATTGTTGGAGCAATTATGATATACTCGTAATAATCATATCGACGACAATTAAGACATAATCGAAAATCAACAGCAAACAACACAGAAATAAAAGGAAATCGAAAATGGTCCACCCACCTTTCTCTCTCCATTTCGAGCCGTCTAACACATGCAGCCATTAGTCAGCTGCGGAAAGCAGTATCAGCGCTGCCTCATCAAAATTAACAAATTGTCAGCTACTGCATATAAATTTATTGCGAGTAAATTTGTCACAAATTGATATGAAGGGAAGGGAATGGCGTGAGGCTAAGAGGCCATTAGGCGTCAACACCGCAGGCAGGCAACTGCAGTCGGGGCAGCGACAACAACCGGAGCAGAAAATCAACAACAGCCGCATTACAACAACCACTGGAGTGTGTCAACACTTAATATGCTTATTGTTGTTATTGTGGTCGCACGTTAAGTCCATCATAAATAAATCTGAGCACCGCCGAACGCGTCTATTTTCGGTGTAATTTGATGGCATTCGATTGGAAGTGGCGCAGAAGACGCTTCGTTGGAAATCCGTGAGGTTGAAGGCGAACCACCAGGTCCTAGGTGAACTCGAAAAATGTATGTGTGTGCCGGTGTATATGTGTGCGGGGTGAGTGATGTGAGGCGCGTATTACTTAAGAGTGTCAACACGTTTGCGGGTGAATGCTGCATGCAACGCTTGCCCTCCACACTTTATGGGTTTTTTAAATAAACAGTTTACTTTATGGTTCAGAAACAACAAAAACCATATCGGTGCAGCCTGCAGACGTGTGCCCGCAATAAAATTCTAATGTTGTGGTCTATCGGCCAGCGGAAAGCGGGAGCTCGGCGAGCGCATTAACATACAAATCGAAGATTCGACATTCCTCGGTAGCAATGTTTCTCCATTTTATTAAAGATCTGTGTGTGTGTATATATGTGTACATATACTTCAGTGGTACTGAAATTGCTTCTACTTATGCAGTGGAATTTTTGTTGTTATTGTTGCCCCTGCTTTAGCCACTAATTCCCAATCGTAAATTTGTCTTTAAGTGGCTGAGTCGTTAATTGGAACGATGTAATATATATTTGCTGTTGTTGTTGTTGCTTTTGAATGCGTGAAAGCGCGTGTTTTTGGTTTTAAAATGTGTGAATTGCCGATGAAATGTTTTGATTTTGGTCCATTGAGCGGTGGAGCATTGGTTAACGATGCCCAAATTATATTAAAGTGACATGCATACGAAATTAGTTGTTGCCACCTTTTGCATTTTAAGCAGTATGATAGTGTATACCTTGTGGTTTCTTTTATATATCCGTGAATATATATACAATCGTTTCGACATACATATGTATATGTATGCATGTAGTTAGTAAGGCGCTAATTTGTGTTTGCGGTCCGCCTTATCTGATGCTGATTACTTATGGTTTTGCTTCGATTTTTGCAGAGTTTTTGTAAAAGGAAACATTTTTAGTTATTATCTTATGTTATTTAAAAATAAATAATAAAACACTGGAGCCAGCTTTCCAACTATCACAACATGATCGATCTGGTTGTTGGCTTTTCGATCCGGAGACAGCCAGTTAGCTTGAATTTTTCTATGCTGGAATCAAGTACTACAGATAATCATATTTCGGGCCACGGCGAAATCGATAAGCCTCAACCAATTTAGGGATGTTTCCTCGTGGAGCCTGAATTTCCTGAAAGTTGTGCCAAAGATACCTTCTTTGCCCAACCTGACGTTAAAGTCGCCAAGCACGATTTTGACAACGTGGTGGGGGCAGCTCTCTTAGATGCGCTCCCAACGATCATAGAAAACATCTTTGGTCACGTCGTCCTTCTCTTCCGTCGGGTCGTAGGCGCAAATCATCGATATGTTGAAGAACTTCTCTTTGATGCGAATTGTGGCTAGACGTTCATCCACATGCACTCGTCTCAGTCATTGTCCCGTCCATCGCACTTCTTGAACGGCGGTGATGTCAGACTTTACTCTTACGAGGACATCAATCAGCTGGGCAGCGGCACCCTCCCAATTAAGGGGCAGGTGCATACCCTTAAAATTGGAATCCTTAATGCATTTGCCGTGGTCGTCATCAAAAGAGGGGTCTCTCATCCGAGGCTGTTGTGTTCTTATCATTAGACGGCGTTTTTTACGTGGCAGGTCCCAAACCCAGCACACAACCCCGAAGAGGGATGGTTCGCCTTTAAATGGATGTTCTTTGGCGAGTGCTGTAAAGTTTCTGATCTTTTTCATACGCTCATCATTTAGCTCGATAATTTGGCTCAGATGTTTTTAAGAAGTGTGCGGTATATTTTAAAAAACCTCTCAGTTGCCTCAATACTACCAATTAATGAGGTTAAGAACTAAACGAAGACTTCACAACAGTGAGCGATACTTGAAAACTTTAAAAGCGTTGTTTTCGAAATAGCTAATTTTGAGTTATGCAGCCTTGTAGTAAGTGAACAATATTATAAAAACAACAAGATCAGACTATGTACAATATGATGTCAACCGGAAGTTCAATAATCTTTGTACTGGGTATTTGACTCAAGAGCAACATATTACTAGCCACAAACACCTTCTGTATCTGAGGGCTGTATAACTATTATTCGATTTCGTCTATTTTTAGACGTGAGATAGCAAACCTTAAATGCACTATTTGTGGAAAGTTTTATTTCGATAAGAACAATGGCTATCAAGTTATATACTGCAAAATGATAGATAAAGGATGGTCACAGGCGAGTGAGGAAAGTAAACGTAGCCACGGCTTACTTATAGCTGAGTTTACAAGGAGGTCTTCTTCTTCCTCTACTTCCCCCGACGGATACTGCGTCTACTACTTTCAGAGCTGGAATGTTTTCATCCATTCGGACGACATGACCAAGCCAGCGTAGCCGCTGTCTCTTAATTCGCTGAACTATGGCAATGTTGTCTTATATCTCATACAGCTCATCGTTCCATAGAATGCGATATTCGCCGTGGCCAACGCGCGAAGGACCATAAATCTTCCGCAGAACTTTTCTCTCGAAAACTCGCAACTTCGAACTAGAAGATCGTTCTTTCTCGAATCAGCTCTGCAGCACGAATTGATGAAATAATGATTTATGGGATTTCTGCATTAAACTTATTAGGCTCGGTGCCATGACCATTTTATAAAGCTAAGAGGTCCTGCCCCAAATTAAAGTTTGTCTTTATTTGTTTTAATCATAGTACTTTAGAGGTTTTCAGTTGCTAAATTGTTCTAATTCGCCCATCTGCAATATCAACCTACCCAAAGTGCCAGGAGACATGTTTACAATAGTGATATCTTAACATAAATCATTAAAGATTAGATTAAAATTTAGATCATGCAGATGCAATTGTCTTCAAAATTTATTGCATTATCCTTCTCTCTCTTCTCATTTGAGCTATCCCATTTCAGAACTTAAAGAAGCATATTTGTAAGCGATGTCCTCATCGTGAAACATTATTAATAAATTAATTTAAACTTCTTTCTGCCATATTACATTAATTAAGAATTTCAATGAAGCGTTCAGCACTCAATACGGATGTGCTGCCGAACCGCCCCGGATATGCCAATTGCAGCTGAAGGCCACTTTTCACTTGTCATGACAAGATCGAAGCTATAAAAAATTAATAAACATATGTAAGCCTAGTTGTACAAATATATCTACATACATATGTATTTATTTGTAAGCAAAACTGTTGTTTGTATTTCACTCGTATTTACGTTTGTTTTTGTATTAATGAGGATGCACTTTTAAATCACAGACAAATAAATCACCATA
Source organism: Bactrocera neohumeralis (assembly GCF_024586455.1). Lineage (NCBI taxonomy): Eukaryota > Metazoa > Arthropoda > Insecta > Diptera > Tephritidae > Bactrocera > Bactrocera neohumeralis. Next base: position 6,895,302 of record NC_065921.1, read on the forward strand.
ACGCCAGTCAGCGGACTGCGCCAAAATCCAATGCTGTCAACCGACCAGAAAACGAAAACAACAACAAGCACAAAAACATTAACTAAAAAGCTGCACACATGCATACAAACATATATCACAAAAATCAAATCAGCCGGCAATGTGATGCCACTTACCATGCAACATCCAGCAACCGGTAGCTGGGGACCAAGAGGCAGGGGCGTTTCACCACAGTCGGCTCCAAAATGATGTATTGCTTTTTTAACGCTGCTGATAGTGTCTGATCCGCAGGAAATTAACCAAACGAAACAACGGCAACCACAAATAAATAAATACACACACACACACACCTACCAACGCATTTACATATTCAGCTGTGAATATGATACCTATGCTAATACAATATACACATACTTACATACATATTTATTGAGTGTGGGCTACATTAATAAAGAAGCCTCATTTAGCGGCGCTGCTGTACGCTTGGTTGCCCGCTCGTTGGACTTACTTTAGCGGCTATTGTTGTTGTATTTGTGTTGCGGGGCGACCACTGGAGACATTGCCCTTTATGTGTGTACTCGTTGCTGACAACATGTGGTCCAAATATGTTGCATTTTTCGTTTATTATAAATTGATTTTCATTATAATTTCAACTGCAGGACATTGATGTTTGACAGCGTCGCTGCTCCTTACTTAATTTCTGCTTAAATGACAATAAGCAGCGTGTTTGCGTAGCAGAGAAGAAAGCGTTGGACCATGGCGGAGCAACGTGGGAAAAAATGGTTAGCGGTTGAGTGCAGGAAATCGTGTGTAGGAAAAAAGAAAAACCACTACTTTTTCTTAAACATTGATTAAGCAAGAAAAGAAAAGTACATTTAAGATAGTAATCCAACTCATAATATTGTTTTAATACTTCTAAAATATATTTGTAGAAAGGGATATCAAAGCACTTGAGTGCAGCTTACATTCAAAGCTCTTAATATAGGAGCATGATATGAATATGATGAAGCTCTTACTTGGTCTCAAAACCGTCCTTCTTCTTACTATAGAAAATGTGATATATTTTGCTTCCGAAAAAATCGAATACCCTATTTATAATGACTTAAACAAATGACAGCAAAAGTATTATCCTCCCACAATAAAATCATTTCAAATCGTTTCAGATCGGGAGCATTAAAGGGTTACGTATGTTTGCGGGTTTCAAAAAATCGATTTTTTATTATCTTATTAAATTATTTTTTTTTTTATTATCTTATTAAATTATACACATCTAGAATATTGTCCCAAATTTTCAAGTTGATCCAAGCAATAGTGTCGTAGATAGAGCCTTGAGAACTTGTGCGCTCGAGCCTAACTAGGCTAAGTGCGCCATCCTTAAACGCGTTTTTCTTGAAATTGTGTTTTTGACTTCGGTTGGCAAGATTTCTCGAGAACTACTCAACCGATCTTCATTAAATTTTGCACAAGTCTTTAAGATACAATTCTTAAAAAAAGATATTTTTTTGACTCCAACTATTTGAAAAAAAAATGTCGGGAAAAATATTTTATAGCTCCAGAAAAAACCAAAATTCCCTAAAGGCACTGAAGGCAATTCCAGCAACAAAAATGTACATTCCATGGTATTTATTATTAATTAACAGAAAACAATGTGAAGTTAATTTAAAGCCACTAAATCAATATCACCACTAACGGTAGAAATATAGACTTCACAATAGGCTCCTCTAACTACGAGTCATTCCTCTTTCAGCTTCACTGACTGTCTTAATACTTGAAGGCATGGAATTCATTAAGGCCTCAACTGATGTTCGTTTAACGGGACCATACCAAACCAGCTCTAAAGTCTTTATCAATTGACTTTTATTTGTTTGGCTTCTGTTTAGTAACTTCACACTTCTTTATGTGCCATAAGTGCGCAATAGGGTTTAAATCGGGAGACTTTGCAGGACAATCCATGCGTTGCATCCTTAGATCGATAAATGTATTGGCCAACTAAAAATAAAAATTAGAGCTGAATAGGATCATATACACCAATATTGTATAGATGTTTTATACATACATGATTTATTTCCAGTCTAAACTTAGCCAATTTCTCGATGGCATGGCGCTGAGTCATCCTGGAAGATTAAGCGATCCGTATAAAGATAATGCTCTTCAATCGCGGATACTACGAATTGTAAACCATTTTCGAATATTTTTGTGTATTCATTATTCCATCAAAAAGGTGTACAGGTTCAAAACATGGTATGAAGTGCAGCCCCAAATCATTTGCCTTTGAGGAAACTTCATTTTTATACCCTGAACTGGGTATATTAAGTTTGTCACGATGTTTGTAACACCCAGAAAGAAGCGTCGGAGACCCTATTAAGTATATGTATAAATGATCAGTATGTTGAGCTGAGTCGATTTAACCATGTCCGTCTGTCTGTCTGTCCGTCCGTCCGTCTGTATATATACGAACTAGTCCCTCAGGTTTTAAGATATCGTTTTGAAATTTTGCAAGCGTCATTTTCTCTTCAAGAAGCTGCTCATTTGTCGGAACGGCCGACATCGGACCACTATAACATATAGCTGCCATATAAACTGAACGGTCGGAAAGTAATGCAGCTGCAATTTTTGTGTTAATATTGACTTTTTGCCAGGGCGTCTTACATTTTGCATCTCCGTCTTTTAAATCGGTCGCTTCAACTTATCCTCCGCTGTAAGTTGTCTGTTCTCTCAACTGAATTTCGAGGACGACCTGATTCTTTTTTACGATCCAAAATATCACTATTCTGTTTGTTTTTGTAAAAGACGAACAATAGTTGAATTACTGCTACCGATTCTAGTTGCTATTTGCTGAGAAGATCACTTATCTTCATCTAATAGTCACGCGTTAAATTTTTCTGATTATTTGGCATTTTGCACAATTTTTCATAAAAAATAATTCCTTCTCAGTGCCTACTAGATCTAGTAGAAAAATGTGGCGAAAAATCCAATTTTCAATTTTTTTCCTTCGTCCAAGTTCTAAGGTAAGGTTTTAACTAAAACTAAACATAACTAAAAATATTTTTTCAAAATTTACAGAATTCCTTTGTTAATAGTGTATGTTTGTAATAATAAAAGATTATAATAAAATATTTAATTTTTTATATGAAAAAAAAATTGTTGAAAAAGGCTATTTTTTACCCGAGGAAACCCATGTAACTCCTTAAAAATTTATTGGACGTATAACTCATAAAAAACAACGTTATTTTCAATCAAATTACATGTATTAGAGAATTGCAATATTAATATTATTAATATTGAATCTGAGTACATGCGGAAATATATTTATAACAATCATTTTACCTAATATTCGTACGAGTATATGTATATTATTCCAAACTTAATACAGTTCATTAAAATATAAACCAATTTAAATTAAACTTCATATTCCTCCGCATTTCACAACGTCGCTAACATCTAATTTTCCTTTTATTCTTCGGCGCCTTCTTCATTGATCTCCTTAGTAGATTTTCTTTTCCAGCAACTCCTTTGAACTCTTCGCTTGCAGTTATGTGGTTATGTTTGTTGGTATGTACAAACATATACATATGTATATACATACACGAGTACGCTTATGTAATAGACGCAAGCGGCAATAAAAGCACCGCACACCAACTACCATTTGGCCATAAAGTAAGTTTATTTCAAAGTTTCCTACCCCAAAACGTAGCAAAAACAGCAAGTCGGCTCAACAGTCGGTTGTCTTGTGGCAAAACTACGCCTTTCCTTTCGTGTAGTAAGGTCTTTTAAATTTTTACGCCGAAGTAAATTTTCAAAGCCCATGATTGCCGCAATTTTGGGTTGATTTTATTCATTTAGTGTGCGTCGTGTTGCACACACCCCTCCAAAGCCGTAAGTTGAATTTCTTGTACATATTGGTATATAGGTGTGTACTAATGTGTGTACGAGTACGATGTAGTGTGTTTGTATGGCTTCGGCGTCTTGGCCGCAATTGGTATGGCGCAATTCGTGGTCTCAAATGAGTTTCAACCACGGAATGGAGTTCGCAATCAACTTAATCTGTTAATAATGGAAAAATAATTCACAAAATTTTCCAACTTTACTTTCTGTTTTGTTGGTGTGTCGGTTTGTCCGCTGTGTTTTCCTGCTTCCTTTGAATAAAATTCGACCCTTTGCCGAGGCCTTAATGGCTACGACAGCGCCTACTTGAGACAAATGAAATTTTGGAAGATGGGGAGAGTGTACAAGGATTGAGCAAAATTTTCGAACTTTACTTTAAATAAAAGAGAAAATACCTCAAAATGGTATTATACGAAATTAAACGGTTTAAATTAAAGTAATAATGCGATACGAAGCTTTATAAAATAGCTTCTTTATTGATTTCTACTACATTAAATTTCGGACCGAAACTTCTGGATCTTTAGCAAACTCAAACGACCGCTCCGGGCAAACCGTTTGGAGTCAATTGAAGTCATTGAACGTGAAACGCTACGCGCATTGAAGACTATTCCGGAAATTGACTTTAACAAGAGTTTCGAGGATTGCAAAAAATGTATTGGGCCCAATGTGGATTACGACATAGATTTTGAAGAATAAATTGAGAATTTTGTAATTATGAATAAGACTTACTATTTTTTGCTCATAGTAATATTTTTATCTTTGTGAAAACTTGAGATCTTTTGGAGCGCGCTTCTTACCTAAAGCATTCACCAAAATATTTAGAGCCAATTATTTAGAAATATTGAGGACCCCTGCTCAATAAAGAAGGACGAGAGAGTAAAAATCGGATGAGCAATAAATAGCAGTTTGCAACTATAGTAAGTTGAAACATTGCATTCTGTCATAATAATGATTAGAAGTAGGGGTCACTCTTCTAAATGGTTGCATTGGATATAGTGCCAGGAACGAAGGCAAACAGCTCTTATTCTGTTATATTGGCTTAGTTAATCAGCAATTCCTTGTCGAAAGTAGTATGTTAAGTCGTTTTTTCAAAATATTGATATCAAATGTGCATATATTTGAGAATATTCACTAAAAACTTTCCAGTTCGGTCGGCAAATAGTTCGGGGTTATGTTTGAGGGTATTTTTTAAAAATTTTTTAATTGTAATCAGATTCCAAACTTTAGAGAATTTTTTTTCGAGATGCAGAGACGCGGAGGAAATTGTTTACTAAAAGGTTGTATCGATCCATTTGAATTTTACACACGATCTTCTTATATACTATATGTCAGATAATGGACGATGGAATGATATTTTAAATAATAATTTAGATTTTTAATATAAATTAAATATAAATTTATGCATAAAAAACGATTGTTTTGGATATCCGCCATTTTGACAAAAATAAAAGTTTGGCTACTCCTTCTAACATTGCCTATATTAGCCTTTTGGTTTTTGCATTTTAAGCACGAAAATCTTTGTAAACGCCGGATATCCTTTTCCGAAGGCATTCCTAAAACTTTCATCAAGGATCAAGGGCACGCAAAATTTTTTAAAGTGAATCGCCGATTATTAAAATTCAATTAATTTTACATTACAATAAATTACCTTCAAAGCGATTACTGGGTTCTAACTCAAACAATGACTTCGAAAAAGTATGACATTAATTTGAAAAAGTCAGTATGTATGTATCTCAAATGTTTCCTAATCAATCATACGTTACACTCTGGATTAGAAAACTCTGCAGACAATACTCGTATTAGTTCATTTTCATCACAATAAAAAAACGAAACAAGATATAGAGAATAAATAATACAGCAAACTTGTAAAATATAACAAAAACATTATACAATAAAAGGCTTTAAAGATGAAAAAAGAAAAAGAATACATTAAATTGAAGAGAATAATAAATTACGAAACAATTTGCCTGAAGGTATTTAATTCTAGCGGTAACCATTTTGTTTGTCGTTAGTGTTTTGAGAGCTTTCTAAGTCGCTTATTTTAAACCAATCTCGGTGAACTCTTAAAAAATAAACAACTTAGTTGTTTTAACGATCATTCCCTTATCTCTCATTGAAAGAGATTATCTGATCGCAATTCAGTTTTTAATCAAAAGTAATTATGAAACATAGAAAACTAGCAATTAAAATAACTAAGTACAAATGATCAATAAGATTGACACTCATGCTTGTATATAGAATATGCTCCATTCCTTCAAGACCAGCTTTCCCGATTTAGTACATATTCGCTCTGGGAATATATTATGCCGAAAATTTCATATTAGCATACTTTCGCAAAGGCATTTAAAAATCTAATAATATTTTATATTGCACTCCTAAGCGCAACCGAAATATAATATTCCATAACTATGCGCGAACATAAGTTGGTTAATCTAAAGGCGTTAAATATGTAAGCACATTTGCACATTTATCTATAAAACCGCTTTTTAATTAATTTTTGACTGCAACAACTCCTCTACCACATCACGCAACATCGACACACCCCGCCAGCGCTGTGCTGACCAAATTGGAAAAAAACGACGTTATTAACTGGGAACTCATTAAAATTACTTCAATACTTTATTCCACAATTTTTATTTCGTTGTGTTTTTTTATTTCAATAATTTTCGCGTGCTAACTGGTTACTTGTGCAACATAATGCACCCACCGCCCATGCCGCGCGATTTATGCCCCTCTCGTGTGTGTTTGGTAAATATTTTTACGAAAACCTGTCAGTTGTGGACAAATTGTCCAATGAATAATGAGTTGTCGGTCGGGTGGCTGTGGCTGAACGAACAATGGTGGAAGGTGGGCGGTGAGCGGGGGAAAAGCGACGAGTGGCGTGCAGTGTTGTTGGCTAAGCGGCGGCAACCTTTGCATGTTTCATAATTTTAATTAATTGCATTGAACTTTCAAGCATGCGGAAGGGCTAGCGGACGGACGTGAGGCGGAATGAATGGATGAATGAGCGAATGAGAGCACAAGCAATGAATGGTGCGGCATTGAGTGCAATTTTCGGAAATGGACGAAGCAAAGTAGTTAGCCACACGCAGCAGGCAGCTGCTAGCTGATGGCTGTTGGCTAAACGTTGCATGCATGCGCTATGCAATACGAGAAGTTCCGAAAATGCAAGCGAAAATCAATAAACCAACCAAGCCAAGTGGTTAGAAGAGAGCAGCAACACACGCCTGGCTGTGGCCTCTACTGCTGGTGGTTGGAAAGAGCGCACTGCTGTCACGCATCCTGCCCGTTCTGAATTGTTTCTGAGTGTGTGTGCGAGTCGACACATCACACACACACATACACATCAATGTACACAATCCAGTTTGATATCGCGCCATCAGATACCGAACCACTCGTATCAAATTAACGTCGCACAGTGGCGACCTCAGTCTCAGTCTCCGCCCAATTGTAACCCACCGAATGCGTCAAGTTGCAAGCGCTCAACAACAACACGAACAGTAAGTACGGAAGCAGATGGCAGGCAGTAGGAGTGTTAGTGAGAATGAAAACCGGTTCGAGCTTAACTGCCTTGCTTCGGCATAGCACATTGTTCTTACAAATATGCATCTATATAAACTTACATATGTATGTATGTACATATGTGTTTATCAAATTGGCGATGGTTTTTGTTGTTGTTGATACATGCGCGTATTGTATAAATAGTAAGCGGACATCTTTGCCAAGGGTTGGTCCACAACAAATGGCTATGTACATACATAAATGACGCAATGGGCGAAGGGGTGGTGAATTTCTATTTACAAGTGTGTGATTATCTAGGTTTATTTATACATACATATGTTATATAATATTTACTCTTATTAACGTACACTATTTACAGCTGTTGGCACTTGCTTTTTGTTTGCATTTTCGTTTTGTCATCACATTTGACAAATCTACCAGCTGACCTTAACGACTTTCTAAATCATAACTTATTTTCAAAAATTAATTTTTTTAATGCACAGCAAATCAGGCAGCCACCACAAGTATGCGAGTGCGAAACACAGTTTGTACACATTATGTACATGCATCAATGTTGCAAGAATCCTGATGGAAGAATTTTCTATGGCATTTTGTATGCTAGTGGAAGGTATGTAGGTGTAAGATTTCATCACGTTTACTCAGAAGCTTGTGATCATATGAAAATATAGAAATAGTTTGGCGTTGAGCATAGGTAGGATCCACCTACTAGTTTAGTAACCACATATGCGAGTATTGACTAGTACGAAGTTGTGTAAAATTTGCATGTATTCCTCACGCTTTTTCATCAGCTCCAGTGCGGTGTTTTAAATATTAAGTTCCACTTGAAAAAGAAATCTCAAAAGTGAAACTGAGAGGACTCTAAGTTGCTTTAACAATTTCTATATTGAGATTCGTTCGGTATTCACCTCCGAAGAAAGTGTTAGAAAGGATAGAAAGATTTTATTTAACACATAAATAAATATAAAAAATTTGCCTAAAAATACCTCAAATCCAAAACAAGAGTATTATTATTGATGACTACAAGTAATTATCAAAGGACTAGAAAATTTTTATTTTTAAAAGTAATTTTTGTGAAAAAATTTAAACTTTGGAGTGGCTTAAACTTCGAAATTATTATCAAACATGAAAAATTTATCTCAGAAGGTCGTGTGAAAATTTCAATCAATAGGTTCAGCAAAGTTGTAGGAGTCAATTACACCCCTCCGGAATAGCCTTGTTCTCATGCTGCTTGGATCCTCTCTGTCGTCTCTAAATGCTTGCCTTTCATCGACCTTTTCAGCAAGGAAACAAAAAAATCCGTGAGGGCCACATCTGGGCTGTAGGACGGCTGCGGAAGTGTTGGGATGCCGGCCTTGGTTTGGTAACTGTTCACAAGAAAGGCAGTGTAAGCCGGAGCGTTGGCGTGGTGCAACTTCCAATCGGCTGCGATGTCTTGTCGGACTCGATTGACCCTTCGTTTGAGTCCCTTGAGGACTTCCACGTAAAACTTGGCATTGATGGTATGTCAAGGAGGCAGAAATTCATGGTGGACGATGCCTTTGTTGTCAAAAAAAAAAACAGTGAGCATCGTTTTCACTTTTGATTTGCTCATTTATTAGTGAGCTCTTCCCGGCCCTCCAAAAAGACCTGCTGCCATCGAAACACACCACTTCTTGCTATAGCAACATCTGGTAAGCCTGTTTGATCATATTAAACGTCTCTGTCGCAGATTTGTCGAGTTTCACACAGAATTTAATCGCGTACCTCTGCTCTAACGAACGCTGCATTTTCGGCTTGCACCACTCACAGAAACACGTCACGAGAAAATGTTTGTTCTGACTCTCCAGGTGCTCGGAGACAACTGACCAGCCGCTCGTTCGTTAGCTAGAAACGCCCTCTAACGAATCCAGGCGCGCCCGCTCCCAAGTACAGTTGCGGCGGAAGAAAATCAGTCCTATTACTTTCCGGACAAACCCTGTACTATATTTTTACAGAAGTGGATATAACCGGTAAAGTTAATCGCAGGCAACACTGTAGGTGAAAATTAAAATAAGCTGCTCTTGCATCGCTCTCCATCGAAGTGATGGCTTTAAGCACAATATTTTAAAGATAATAACGTACCTCCGCTGGATGCATCCTTATAGGCTCTAAACAGCACATAAATGCTATTATTGTGGTTTGACTCTAGGACTTTCCTGACAGACTTTTGGATCGCAGCGCTGTCCTGCGTTATTTCATCGTCCAGCGTAGATTTACATACATACTTACATATATCGACAAAAAGTAACGGAGCATATTGCGGTTTTGAAAGTGAAACTATAGTAACCTTGATTTGGAAGGAAAAGAACCGGAGGATGCTGCGATGTTGAAGTGAAACCCCTACCCTTATTCCATGCCTATTATTTTATCAAAACATGTTATAAACTGAATATTTACTAGACAATTTTTTATACGAATTTATTGCCGAGTAGTACGACTTACATACGTTGATGCTTTTAATTTTCAAGAAAGGTTACTTATTATAGACAAAAAACAGTTTTACAAAGCCAGCGCTAACATCCAGCTCTGCTATGCCGCTTTTAACATTATTATTTTTTAAATAATAAACACATCTCCAACCAAGCCAACAAAAGTATGTACAGTACGTGAGCACTTCTATCTCGTTTCACATTTTTCCAATTAATTTCCCATATTTCCCATTACAGTTCACATTTCCACACTACCATCTTCGTTAAATGCCTACCAAACTCAGAGTTAATTCGACAAACTTTGCATTCAGCTAATCAGGAGCTTAGCAGCAACCGCATTTACGCGCAGCACAGCGATTCCACTAAAGCCGAACAGAAGCAAACGATCATCTTCAACGCTGCAGCAAAAGCGCTCGCAACGCCAGATCGGACGCAATGCTTCCGCTGTTGCGGCATCATGCTGGTGGGCACAGTAGCGCTCTTGCGCACCACACTTCCATGCATACCATCTAGCGGTGTTTCAAAGCAAATGCCACAGCCGCCATATTTGGCGAGGAACAGAAGCGACTTGAATGCCAGTTTATTAGAAAGAACTGATCGCTCAATAAGTAATGCGATCGAGTGCACGGTGGTACGTAACATGCGCGAAGAGAGGTTTGTAAACGAGCGTTCAGAGATAATAAGTTGCGTTTATTTCTTTGTAGGAGCATTGCCGCTCCAAATAATTTGTTGCGGGATCCCTGAGATCCTAACCGAGATATATTTTTTAAAAAGTAAGTAAATTTAGGAAAATCTTTCCAATAAAGAAAGACAGACAGAACAACACTGTTGACTTAATATCCAGCTATGAGAGCTTTTAATATTTATTTTGGACTGTTTACCGATCCAAATAGCGTAAGCTCGCCAAAATGTCAGCACATGTCCTGATAAAATAGGTGTGTGTTTGAAATCTTTTCGAAGTTTTTCAGCGGATAAATTTTTAAGGAGGGGAGAGGGATATTTGATCTCTCGTCTCGTCTCAGATTATAAAAATATATATGTATTCCCTTTCCTAGACTTCTCTAAAAGCGACACATTAAATTACATTTTTATGGAATGTCCTACTTTCATAACAGAGGCACTTTTCGAACCTAACCATAACCATCAAATATATTGGACCTATGTATGTACTTGTATAGTGGTTTGCAAGAGATGGCGTAACTTGATTTTTATTTCATTGTTAAAATATTCTTGTGTGTCTTCTTCAGTATACATATGTATGTACGTCATATATTTGAAGTGTAGGTTAGGTTAGAGCATACTGCCTGGCTATCACGCCATACATAGACCTACTGGTCCCTAATAGTGCCAGATGGAGGTTCAGTTTAATTTGAGGTGAAAAATTCGTCACAAGGACGTCAACGCTTTTTGTGAGCTTGATGTCTACGTTTGTTATTTCGTCCAGTCCTTTGAACTCCAAAGCGCCTAGGCTTTGAGGGGAGTTCATTTTAAGTACTTTATAATAAAAAAACTTAACCGAAAGTCATCGCATTTTGATGGAAATTTATGTTAAACATGATCTAGCTGAGCGAACATGCCAGAAGTGGTTTGCACGGTTTAACACTGGTGATTTTGTCTTGAAAGACGAATAACGTTGGCCGGCCAGAAAGCCGATAATGATTGTTACCAAACACAAAACGAACTCGCAGAATCTTTGGTAGTCACTTAAGAACTGAAGCATACATTCAAAAGCAAGACAATAGATTGTCATATGAATTGAAGCCAAGAGTCGTTTAAAGTCAATTTTGCATGCCAGAACTGTACAAAAATAGTTCCTTTTTGCATCGGATTATGACTGATGAAGAAAAATGAGTACATTACGACAACCAGACAAATCAACGGCAAAGCCAAGTATCCATGAAGTCAAGGTAATGCTATGTATTTGGTGGGATCTGAAGGGCGTGTCATATAATGAGCTTCATAAGCCCGATGAACCATTAAGTTGCAAGACCCATCAAAAACTATTTGGAAAACAGCGGCTGAGAAGACTTACCTCACCCGACTGATAACCTCGATCTTTCAACTTCTAACTACAATTAGAAGATTAGCAGAAAGATGCGAATATTAGAGATCCAGAGGACACTAATTTGGAGAAATCTATTGTACATGTTTTTTTTTTAATTTAATTTTTAAAATTAGGAATGTAGTTATGAACTCAATATTCAGAGTAAAGCTCAAAAATGGCAAGCAGAAACCCAGCTAGGCGAAGACGGCTGTAATTTAGGCTTGGAAAGGAATTTAAGTAATTTTGAAATAACCCTATATCTGAAAAAAGCAACCCTATATCTGACTCTTTTAGTTTTAGGACTTACAAACAACCGTTGTTGCGAAACTATAGACCCTTTACACATAGAAATATACTTACAAGAAGATCCGATCTAAATAAATTCTTTGAAGACTGAACCATAATTTAGGCAATAACCCATGCCGAATTTCGTGAAGATACCTCATCAAATGAAAAAGTTTTCAATACAAGCACTTTATTCCAATCGTCCAGTTGTATGACAACTCTCTGATATAGTGGTCCGATATCGCCCGTTCCGACAAATGACCAGCTCCTTCGTGAGAAATGGACGGGTGCAAAATTTTAGATCGATATCTCAAAGTCTGAGAGATTAGTTCATATATATACAGACAGACGGACGGACAGACTGACATGGCTAAATCGACTCGGCTCGTCACGCTGATCATTTTGTTAGATATACATACATATGTATATTCTGTTCTCACGTTTCTTTTTTCTTCTTTCGTGGCAAACTTAATATACCCAATATACAGGGTATACAAATATTTCTGACAGCCTTATATCGAATGTAAACACTGCGCTTAATAGAAATATTGTGGCGTGTTCGCGGTAGGCGAAAATGGCCGATCATCAAATGCACAGAGAAGTTTGAAGCGAAGCTTGCGGAAGAAATTACAACAACATCTAACAAGAAATGAAGCTGGCACCGTGCCGCAGCTACAAATGGACCAGATAGCGCTGATGAAATGAATGTGTTTGAAAATGAAATGAAACTGCAAGGAAATTGTGGCGTCACACCACTTGCCTACCAAGCGACACGGCGATCAGTCGCTCTTGGAACATTTTATGCGACTTTTAATGGCCTAACTGAGCGATAGTGAAGCACTGAATTAGGCAGTTTCAGACCAGAACCAGATTGAGTAATGTGCATGGTGACTGATGGACTGCCAGACTGTGGGACCAAGCGTGGCTCAGACGAACGGACGCGGCCAGCAGCCAGACAAACAAGCGAGCGTGTTGCTGATAGCTGAATGGACCGGTGGACGGATAGTTGGACGATTGGATGTGTGGCTGTTTGCGCGGCTGGAGAAGCTTGCACAGTCGCGTCAATCCATATGTCACGTGATAGTTTTATTGGAATTGCCATATTTCGCTTTGGTTTGCTAAAAGTTGAGCGATTCACGCTAATTCATGTGCTAATCCGACGCAGCAGCTGCGCGAAATTGCAGCAATTGAATTCTAATTAAATGCAATTATTCCTTTTTTTGACTCCATGTGCTGGTGAATGTAGATATGTATGCATGAAACTAAGTGATAGTGCATATATGATGCATGCTCCGCAACTTTCCCACACATTTCAACGTTATTTGGACAGCGGTGCAACGGAAATGAAGATGATGGGGAGGTGGCGGTGCAGAGGAGCAAGACTCGGCGGCTGTGCATCTCAAAACCCTCTCTGTCAGGATAACAAATAAGTGCATGTTGTAGACAGATAGTGGCAGCCCGAACTGACCTGCGCACAAGCGGCAACAACAGCAACAACCACTGCTATACATGTTTACAAAAATACATTTATGCATACCAGCCGGCAGCGCAGGAGCCGCCACTATCACCGCCCATGTGGAGCGGCTGGCTCAGCATTTCGAGCATTTCAGGCAGGCCAGTAGCAATTAAGATAAGCTATGCTTATGAAGTGGCCTACACAGCGTCCGCGCCAGCGTGCGGTTGTGTATTGGCGGCTGCGCTTTCGTTTGGGTCCTGTCAAGCGCTGCCGGTGGTCGCGGACGTTGGCAACGGCTGTCTGTGCGTGTGTGTTTGGTCGCGCTCCAACTGGTAGCAAATTGACTGATAATGGTCATTAGCAATGCGACAAGCGGCTGACCGCGACGTGAAACGGCTATTGGCGGTACCGTATTTTGTTGGTTGAAATTGGTTAGACAGGTGAATGGCGATGCTGAGGCTTTTCAAGTATTTTTCTTGGATTTTCTTTTGCTTTCGTTATAACTATTCATTCATTACAAACATATTTGCTGCTGTTGGTATTGTTGTTGCATAGGTAGCTGCACTTTGGCTGAAGTATGAGCGGAAACGTCAAGCGTTAACTGGCGCGAAATGTCGCCTGACGACCCAAATATCGAGCGCACCTACATAAATAAGTGGAATCAATAGAACGCGTTACTTTCCTGAAATACCGTATATGCGTTGATGTTGAGCTGGCGCGGCGCAGCACGTGACAAGCGCGCAACAGGCATGCTTGGTATGCGTAGAAATATTTTTTGAACATTCTTCGCTTTCAATTGCTTTTTGTTGTTGTTGTTGTTGTCGTTTACGTTTTTAATATTAGTTGCGGCAGTCGCATTAAATGACAATTTTCCATTTTCCTGCCTTCATTAACTATGCAAATTTTCTGTATAATTTTTTTTTTTGCTGTGAAACCGCTGTGAAGAAAAATTCCTGACTGTCAGTCCTTTATGCACAATCAACTGCGGGGCACCCACGCCTGTCCACTTTTTATTATGTGACGCACGTTGGAGCTGTCTTGCTCAAATTTCGATGACGCACTTGAATAAAACGGAAAAAATATGACAGAAAGATATTATGTTGCCTGGTCGAAAAAGTCTTTTTGTATTTCTAATCAAACTTCAACTTATTTTTTATATTTATAGTACTTCCCCGAATTTAATTTTATTTTGGTTAAATGAAACTTAAAATATCACCTTTCCAACACTATATGTTATAGCACAATGTAATTGGTAGCACTGGAGATATGCGACTGCCACGACATCTATTGACAAAATACGAAAAAACTTTTTCGACTACTAAATATATTCACCCGAATAATAGTTTCAAACTCTGATTGGGGTATAAAAGTTTGCCACAAAGTTTTTCATAGCCAGAAGGAACATCGGAGATCCTATATCAGACCAGTATAACCCATAGGCCATACAAAGTAATCAAAATCAATTTCTTCAACAGAAAACTTTTATGTTTCCCAAGATACTTTAACGAAATTTGGCAAAAATTTATTTCCAAAGTAATGCTATAATTCCTGAAGATATTGTTCCGATCTGTCTACTATAGCATACAGTTGCCATACAAACTTACCGATCAAAAGCAAGCTTTTGTATGCAAAAATTTTTCTTTGATAAGATATCTTCAACAAATTTGATTTAAAGTGTTGTTAGAGGCGACGCTTTGAACTCCGTAGATACAGGGTTTGTCCGGAAAGTAATAGGACTGATTTTATTCCGCCGCGACTGTACTTCGAATCGTGCGCGCACCGACTGGGTTCGGTAGAGGGTGTTCCTAGCTCGGTAAATCTGCGACAGAGACGTTTGATATGATCAAGCAGGCTTACCAGATGATACCTTAGCAAGAAGTGGTGTGCTTCGTTGGCACCACGCCTTTTTGGACGGCCGGGAAGAGGTCGCTGATAAAGATCGTGTCGGGAGACCTGCGACTTCAACAAACACCGAGAATGTGACTTTTTTTGAAATCAAAGGCATGGTCCACGATGAATTTGTTCCTTCTGAACAAACCGTCAACGTCAAGTTTTTCGTGGAAGTCTTCAAGAGATTCAAACGAAGGGTTAATTGAGTCCGACAAGGCATCACATCCAATTGGAAGATGCGCCACGCATACGCCCCGGCCACCCGGCAGCATGCACCTCGGCTCTCAAGGCTGTTTCGAAGAATGACTTCCGTGACGCCTTCAATGCTTGGTTCAATAAATGTTTTTTTAAATCGACTCAGTACTATTACTTTCCGGACAAACCCTGTAGCTATCGAAAATATGCTTACTCTGTCAGTTAGTTTTGATCCGATTTCTGACGCCCGAAACCCGAAATTATAACACTTTTCGGCTAATAACAAATTTATTTTTTTGGTAGAACTTAAAAACCACTTCCTCATAAAAATATCATTCAAAAAATATGAAAACATCACTCACAAGCGCTCTTTTCTTCAATTTTATCTACCGTAAACGCCATTGGCTCCAGTGTGCCTTTTTCACCTGCTGACACTACGAGTGAACCACGGTGAACCTTCGACAGATGCGCTTCGTGGTTGTCAATGGCAATCGCCTTGCTTACCTTTTCCACCTCAATTACTTTGATTTGTACAAAGACGTTGGTGTCTTTGAAATTTTGCCACAACGTTGGTGTCTTTGACATTCATACTGCACATAATTGTTGTTATTGTCTTTATGCCAAATGTTATTGTTGTTGTCGAAATTCCCGTTGCCGTTGTTATCGTCGTAGAAGCCATTACCATTGCCACTGCCATTGTCGGTAGCATCCATCGTCGTTGTTGCTATTGTCATCGTTTGCTCCATGAATGGTTTGTTAGCATTGTTGTTGGTAATAATAATATGCCTCGTCGACAAATTGCCATAATGAAAATGATTTTGAAATGCTTTCTTTGAAGGATGCCTCATCGTATCAGCGGTGTCAGCTTTGCGGCAGTAATTTCAACTCAATTATGTGTGTGTGTGTGTATAAGTAAGTAGCAGCGTATGCTTTCTTTCCGCAGCGTTTGATAGACACTGGTGACAGCAGTCAAGCGTTGCAATTATTGACGAGCTGGAAGAAAAACAAGTCGCGCCTTCAAACTCCTCAACTCTTGCCAAGTGGCATGCACTTATATATTTGCTATGTGTTTCAAGGAGAACAACTTTCAGTTTGTTAAAGGAAGTGTGAAATTATTGATGAAAATGGTTATAGCATTATGGCGGCGGCTTTCTTTGTATAAAGTTAATAATTAAAAGAAATATTTATATACTACGCTGCTCGGCATATTAAGTAGGCAATTTCGTGTTTTACCTAGAAATTCAAACTAAAGTGCGCAGAAGCACATGTGTGTGTTTGAAAACATATACATATGTATGTGTGTACTAACATATGTACATATGGAGGTATTTCTGTCACGCGTTTTTTGTATCCTTATTAAACACTTGAGACCAATCGGTGGCTATACTCGCGTACTCGTGTTGCCGAGTATAGAAATACTTTAATATTTTCAAGTATTTGATTGCGAGTTGGTGATATCGCAAGCTCTGCCCATAATAAAAAAACAAGCTAAATTAATGTACATTCAAATATTCATACATACACATATTTAAAATATTTTTTTTATAAAAACTGATTTAAACGATGACAAGCCGTACATTTACTGTTCGTTACTCTCTTAAACTAATATAAATAAGTTTTGATATTTCTTAAGAGGAACTAACTCATTCAAAACTTTTATTTTAATATGTATTAATGAGATTTAATGGCATCACTTTTTCCTATCATTCATCGATTTAAACTATGTTCGAGTAAAATTTTCAAATTGTGAAAGAAGCTCGTCAATGTATACAGTAATGTTAAAGCTTCGAGTGGTTATCTTAAGTTTTTTCTGTGGTGGACACTTAAAGCCATTTGTTGGATAACTTGCAGATGTTCACAAAAACTAGGAGGAAAATTTCACCTAAAAGTATACATAAGTATGTACGTATGTATGTACATTTACCACTATGAGCAAAAAATAGTAAGACTATATTCATAATTTTAAAATTCTTAATATATTCTTCAAACTCTATGTCGTCTCCCTCAAAATAATCCCACTTGGCTATAATACACGTGTGTCAACGTTTTATCTAATCCTCGAAACGGTTTTTAAACTCATTTTCCGAAGCTCTCAATGAGCGTAGCGATTCACGTTTAATGTATTCAATTGACTCAAAACAGTTTCCCCGGAGCGGTCGTTTGAGTTTGCTGAATAGCCAAAAATATGTAGCTAAATCAGGTGAAAACTCAAGAAGAATCAATGCGGTATGGAACGGTGCATTATCGTGGTGCAAAAACCAAGAGTTGTTGGCCCATAATTCCGGCCTCTTTTTTCAAATAGCTACGCGTAAACGAAGCATAACACTCAAATAATATTAATTGTTGACAATCTGGCCGGTTAGCAGGAATTCGGAATGCATCACACCTCGATAATCGAAGAAAACTGTCAACATAACCTGATTTTTAACCTATTTTTTGCCACGATATTCTGCCGTTTTATTGTCTGTTTTCGGGTCGTAATTATAGATCCAAGGCTGATCGCGAGTAATAATACGTTTCACATCTTATATGACCTATCAAAATGATTTTCACTGATCCTTGTGATATTTCAAAGATGCCAGTAAGATCTTTGACTGTTAATCATCGATTCTCAAGCAGATTTTCGCGGGAAATTTAAATTTAAAAGTCTTACTATTTTTTGCTCATAGGCCAAATATATATTGGGTAGTCGAAAAAGTCTTTTCGTATTTCAGATCAAACTTCAAATATGTTTATTTATTTATAATGAACAAAAAAGTAACATTTTGGTCGAACACTTTTTGCCATTTTTCAGCTGGAGACATTATTCCATCAGTGTAAAACTTTCGCATCGAAATTTCCAGAACGGAAGGAGTGAACCATTGTTGTGCTACTCGAAATGATAAAGCATCGTCTCCGCAAACTTTACGAATTTCATTGGTGGCTTGCGTGGCATTCTTCTTTTTTTATACAAAAATTTCAAAATATATCGAATTTCTTCATTATTTTCACGGATTTTTGAACAGTTGTAACTTTTTATTGTTAAATGAAGCTTAAAATGTCGCCTTTCCAACTCTATATAGTATGACCCTATTTAATTGATAGCACTGAAGATATATGACTGCAAGGACATCTATTGAAAAAATACGAAAAGACTTTTTCGACTACCAATATACTATGTAGTATACTACTTTATTTTGCGCAAGAATTAAGTAATGCATAAGCTAAGAATCTTCCCTGTCACTGTTATTATTTGAAAGCAATCTTGTTTTTTTTCTAATCGTCTTCAGATCCTTAACAATATCAAATTACCGGAATTTAGGGTTTTCTAAATCGATTTGTATAACGATTTTCCTATATAACCATTGCTTTTTTATCGATAAAAAACAGTCAATCTGTGAAGATATATAATTCGAAAAAGAATCCTTCCCTGATAATAATATGTCTGGATGTCAAACATTTAATCGGGTCAACTTTTTCATCCTTTTTATGGTAATATGAAAATAGGCCTAAATCTAAGATTATCCCATAGAATTCGATATAATTCTTAATACTATGCGAATATCGAAAATAGAAATTATCTCAATGAAAATGAGAGAACGTGTTTTGCTGATAACAGTGTATCTTTGTGCCTAAAATGGATAAAATCGTATGAAAACTAAGTCGAGCCGCTGTATAACTAATAATATAATTCTCGAACATCCGCCTGACTTCATTCCATATACATAAGTATATAGTAGATTGGAGGTTGTAACTGACCGCACTTCAATGAAATCCAGAGCGCATTTTATTATACATATGTGACCTGTTAATAACAGGTGGTGTTGGTTAAAATAGACAAAATCGATTGAGGATGATTTAGCATAATTTTAACTTTGATTGTAATCCATTCACGATTTCATCGAAGAATGAAGATGAGCCGCCGCCACATTTTCCAATATTGCCAACGCCTGAAGGTAATTAGCCGGCTATGATCCTTGCGAGTTGTAAGATCATAAAATGTTCAGTTAGACCCGAACTTAGCTCTACATTACTTGTTTTTTCTATGTTGGTATGAAGTTTTAACTCTTTAAGTAAATTTGTGTACATATGTTTGGCGGTATTTTGTTCACGACGCAAAGGGTTTGTAAGGCGATTTTTCCCATGGAAAAAAATTTATCAACGAGTTTGCTTGAAAGTTTGTGTTTATAATATAATTTCCTTACTGCTTTGGGGTGTCTAAAACAAGTATTTGACTGGCACAATTTATTTAGTGAAACAATGCTTGAAAATCGTATTTTTGGCATAAGAGAGATGGCAGAGCATCTCAACATTTCTTATGGATCGACTCACTACATTTTTGTTAATGATTTGGGCATGAAACGTGCAATACTTGTTCCAAAATAGCTTAATAGTTTGAAAAAAAAAACAGCTTTGAATAAGGGTGGCAAAATAGATACTTGACATTATAGCTGAGTATCCCATCATCAATTATTACTGGTCACGAAAAAATGTCGAACAATCTAGCGAATTGTGCTCCTAAAATGAATCGAAACTCTAAAAATCATATGTTCATTTCGACACTCTTGGCCGACGGAAAAGCCGAACAAGTTGAAAAGCAGTTTTGTATGTACCCACTTCAGTAAATGCCGACAACTTAAAAGCATTTTGAAGTAGTCAGTATTTAGCAAGAAACAAGCACGAGCAGGACTGCTGCAACAAGTCAAAGTAAAAAACGTTGTGCAAGGGGAGGAGGGGGTGCACGGTGTCGGCAAACTGCTGAACGCATTCGCAGGCGAAGGTTCTGTGAGAATAATTCAAAACGGAGGAGAATAAGAAAATGGAACGCAAAACTGTGCGGTGCAACAGACGCGTCGGTGCAACTTTTATTTGTTGGTTGCAATGAAATTGCCGCTTAAAATGATTACAAGTGGGGGAAAGAAGAAAAAATAATTACACGATTAGTAAACACGAATAAAACGGCAGAAAAAAGTATGGAAAATTAAGAACAAGAACACAACAACAGCAACTATAAAAGTAAGCGAACTACAGCAGCCGCCAATGAGGGCAGCAACAAATGGCCGATCAGCGCGCAGATGCAATCGCAAATTGAGCGGCAAATAAAACTCGAGAAGTGTCTGCAGCAAGTTGCATTGCGTTGTTGCGTCTGTTTCTTCTTATTCCAAATTATATGCTTTATTGTGATAATTGTTGTGTGTATGCTTTTTCACGTTTTTATTTGTTGTTGTTTGCGATGTTATTTTCGATGTATCGCTTTATTCCGCGTATCGATGGCTAATGATAAGCAAAAGCGGCAGCCGCACCGCATCAGCGACGTTTGGGCCAGCCGAAACTGGTCGTTCATATAGACACTGACTCTATTAACAAGCCTTGCCGTCTTATTTTCCACACACACACACACATATACATACATATGTATATATGCCCACAACCCCAGCGCACCGCGTGGCGCATTATCAAGTGCTTGCCGTGCAGCATCCTGCCGCCATGCGCGCGAGTATATCCTGCGCCGCCTCCTCGCGCCGCCTGCCGCCGCCCATCTTGCGGCTTTTCCCGCAACGCAGCCTCAACGTCCTACTACGACATTTGGTGCTTGAGGTATTTTCTTAGTAGTTTATAAAAACATAAAAGCTGCTATGCCAACAACAACAAAAATAATAAACAATGTGCCAACAGCAAATGCATGTGTGTAGGTATATGTGTATGCGAGTGAAAAAACTTGGAAAAAACTGAAGAAGCCGAAACTGCGGTTCGTTCTCGACGTACAACAAACAGAACGCTAACAACAGCAGCGACAACAACAAAAATATTGGCAGCGCAACAAAAACAGTGGCATCTGCGGAATGTGAAAAGTTCGTTCCCATGACTGCAGGCGTTCAAAGAGAGATACCGAAAACGAGAATTCTACTGGCGGCTGATGCGCGGATTCGCGAATTCGCGCACTCAAGCAGTTGCGACCGCTGTGTACGAGTATACATAGATACATGCGTCCATATGTATAGCGGCTGCTTTGCCTTAACCTTCCGACTTCTTGGGCACTTGCAGGCTTATGTATTTCTGCTAGATTTTCGTACTGTTGTTGTTGTTCTTATTCTTCGAGTTATTGTATTTGTATAAAGCACTTTGTTTCGCGCTTTTTAGCAGCTTTTCTCAAAGTTTTGCAACAATCGCTGAAGATCTCCAATCTCAATTATATACAAATAAATTTACAAGTGCTATGAACAGTGTTCTGAAGGTGTTTCCATGTAAAAGATAAGTACATTCAGCTCCCTTATCGATCTTCACTCAAACACTATCACCCTTATCTATATTTCAACTTTTTATTTTAGCAATTTTGAGTGAAGCTCCGCCTAGTAAGCTAAGTCGTGACTCTCCAGGTGCTCGAAAACAACTAACCAGCCACTTGTTCAGGTAGGAACGCCCTCTACCGAATCCATTCGGTGTGCGTACGCTCCGAAATACAGTCACCGCAGAAAGAAATCAGTCCAATTACTTTCCGGACAAACCCTGTATTGAAGAGACACAAAGCATTCAGTGAAGATCATGAAGTCAACAAAAACTTGCATCATGTGAGTCGTCCATCTATCTCTCTTAATGACGATGGCATCGAAAAAGCTAAGGAGATAGTTTCTGAAAATAATCGTGTTATGATCAGATAGAGAGCAGGAGATCTCAGCATCTCTTATGGTTCGACTTCACTCTTTAAGTAGAGGTCACAAAAGAGATCCTTGACAAGCCGAGTACCTTACACTCATTAAACGAATAATTACTGATATTCGCTCCGAAAATGAGCCAAAACCGAAGGCACCGAAGAACATGTAATAATTTTTCCAGTCTTCGAAACATTTTTCATAAAAATTTTTTAGAATGGCGTTCAGCTGTTTCAGCGATTTTTGTTTTGTCTCTTCGATCGAGAGAAAACGAATTCCATTCCGATGATTATTGATCAAGCAGTCCAAAGGGACCTGTTCACGGTACTCTTTTTGAAAAAAGCTCTGATTTATCGGCACCCAAAATCAAAAGAAATCTTTCGAACGGACTCGCGAGAATTGTCGAGCTTTCTTGAAATCTCTCTAACACGTGCCTAACGATTTTAGAGCCCATATCCTTCACAATTTTAATATTTTCATCAGTTGAAGAGATCGTCCAGAGCGAGGCATGTCTTCAACGATCTCTCGATCATCTTTGAAGGCTTTATATCATTTACACGGGGTATTTAATTACAATTTCCGGGTGCTTTATTGTCACAATGTATTTTAGTGGCGATAGTAAAAGTTTGCATTAAAATATGTGAAAACTTTTTTTTGGGTTTTTTTTTTTTTTTGATTTTTGCAAGTTCCTGTCATATTTTTCAGATTGTATTTAAAAAATCGGTGCCAACAGTACCAGCTCAAGGATTTGCTTTAGATATTTGTATACTTAAATTTTCCTAAATATTCATATTAACCTAAAAAAACTTCCACTGCAAATTTTTTAAAAAGTCCTAAACCCTCCTGAAAAATGTTAGAATAAATTAGCGCTTTCCACTTGGTCACAGCAAAATTAACGTCTGCTCTCGAAATATCTTGGAATATAATCGATCAATATGGCACATATGTAAGTATTCGCAACCTTTTTTTGTTGTTGTGGCCTTTTTGCAGCATTATTTTTTATCAGCACCTCGCAATTGTTTCTCGCGCTGCCTGTTGTTGCAACGCAATCACCGCCATTCTTGCAATGCGGTGCAGCACTTATGCATGTATGTGTGTGAGTGTGCGTGTGCACGAGCTTTTGGTGTTGATGCAGCAAATCAGCGAACATCAATGTATGTAAGCATGTTGCTGCTGCCTTTGGGCTCCGTCTTTTGCCCATTGCCGCAAACATATTGAAACATTTTCGGATCTGGCGCAGATAAAATAGCAATTCGCGATGCTCGTCGTCGATTTGCGCTTTGCGACTACGCATCCCATACCGACTACAAACGAGTGCGAGTACAGGACATACGCATATTTCGGAATGTTGCCATAACTTCGCCAGTTGGCAACGACGATGACTCCACTTTGCAATTTTATTTTTCCTTTTTTTGTTCTTTGCTTGCTGCACACAAGTGTTCTCCTATTTGCTCCTTTTTGCTGTTGTCACATTCAATATCTACATTTATCGTGCGTGATTGTTATTGGAACTGCATTTATATGCTATAGTTGTTGTGTTGTTGTTGTTGCACTGATAAGGTATTACGTGTGAGTAGTGGCTTCTAGTTCGCCGCATATTTTTGTCGCTTGTCTGCTGCGCCGCGCGCAGAGCCCAATGAAAGGGCTTCTTTAAAAGGTTCGTGAGGTCAATGGTAAATTGAATTGAATTGCATTGAAATTGGTTGGTAAAGTGTTCAATTAACAAAACATAACAAGTTAAAAGGATAAGCAACTACCGACAGTTAAACTCATATGCGCATGCGCGCATACCTAAAGTTGTCCAACAGCAAATAAAAGCATTTGATGGCCAAAGAGAATTCGTTTCCCACGCTCGCACTCAAATATTTGGGTTAATGTCTAAGGCAGTCGAGAAATCCGTGTTGAACTTTACTACACAAATGTAGTACTTGAAATATCTGCTATATGGTAAGGATAAGCAAGCATTTTATATATTAATATCAGCATTTCCAAGATAGAGCTTGCTTGATTTGGCAACAATAATTATTTTTAAATGCACAGAAGTATATAAATTGAGACAACAAGGTCCATGAAAACCACAAAACATATCTATCCACATTCCAATTTTCCGGTAAGCTTCTGTCTGTTTCCCTTCTCCTGTAGGACAAGGATGTAAGTTTAGCAATAGTTTGGTCATAACACAGCTAAACACTCCTAAATGATTGTTCTTGTCTTGATAGTAGTTCTCGGCTGAAACTAAATATGGGTGCGTTCTGATACGTAGGTAGGCAGGGTGGCAGTCTGAAGAGGCATCTAAGCCTTTAGAAGGCCCATTATGTACCACCAGGACTAATATTCCTTCACTCTATTGTCTAGTCTCTGAACTTCCCCGTGCTTCTGCGGTCCTATTCTCTAACTCGATTGGAAGAAAAATTTACTCGAATTCGGATGTTTTATATTTGGTAACTCGATTTTCGCTTTTTCAATCCTATTTTTAGATAAAATATTCGTTAACTTTTGAGTGTGTCAAAAACGAAAAATGTAAGTATTTATTCTGGCATAGGGTGTTACAACTTACCAATAATTATTAGATAGATTCGAATTTCGGAAAGAATACACTCTCGAATTGTGACACAGAATAGGGCACCTGATAAAGTTCATCCGTGTTAGAAGTTTTATTTTTGCAACCTCTGAAACGTCATCCCAAAACCCTCGACCGATTAATGCCATTCTTTTCCGATACAGAGCCTGAAATTCGCATAAAATATGTTTCACTGTCTCCTCTTCTTCTATCTGCTCACAGCTTCTACAATAATAATTTTATGCTGGCATATCAGCCAATTAGACAGTGATCTGTTTCCACACCTACTTCTTCTTCTTTATTGGTATAGACACCGTTTATGCGGTTATAGCCGAGTATAAACAACGCGCCAGTCGTTCTTCCTTTTCGCTGTTCGGAATCAATTGGAGATTCCAAGCGAAGCCAGTTCCTTCGACATCTGGTCTTTCTAATGGAGCGGAAGTCTTACTCTTCTTGAGCTATGTTGTCGTATATACATTAACATAACTCAGCGAACTAACAGACAGCGGCTATGCTGGTTAGCTCTAAAAGTATTCGACGCAGTACCCGCCGGGGTACAGCTCATCGTTCCATCGAATGCGATATTCGCCGCTTCCAATGCACAAAGGACCATAAGAACCTTTCTCTCGAAAACTCGTAACGTCGACTCATCTGATGTTTTCATCGTCCATGGCTCTGCACCATAATAATGAGTGACTTATAGAGTTTGGTCTTTGTTCGTCGAGAGAGGACTTTACTTGTCAATTGCCTACTTGGCTAGAATTATTCTGCGTTGGATTTCGAGGCTGACATTGTTGTTGCTGTTAATACTGGTTTCAAGATAGACGAAATTATTTACGACTTTGAAGTTATGACTGTCAACACTGACGTGGGCTTTTGCTTCGCTTCCTTATCAAGTGTGGAGAAAGCAGAACTAACCGCGCGGGTGTTGAGGCCAATGATATCAATATCTTCGGCATACGCCAGCAGCTGTATACTCTTATAGAAGATGGTACCTTCTCTGTTTAGTTCTTCAGCTCGAATTATTTTCTCTAACAGTAGATTGAAGAAGTCCCAGGAGTACAGAGTCGCCTTGTCTGAGTCCTCGAAGGTCTTTCCCGATCCTGACGGAGCTTGTGGTATTGCTCAACGTCAGTTTACACAACCGTATGAGCTTTTCGAGGATACTAAATTCAGATATAGCTGCATAAAGGCACTTCCTTTTCGTAATGTCAAAAACAGTTTTGAAATCGACGAAGAGGTGGTGTTTGTCAATACTCTTTTCACAGGCTTTTTCCAAAACTTGGCGGTCTAACTTCGGGTCTTAGACCAAATATCCAGCTTGCCCAACAAATCTTAGCATTACTCCTATTTTCCAACAGATCTTCAAGCCAAAACCAAACCAAACAATACCAGTCTCGATCTCGCAGTTTTTCATCTTGCATGCATCCGTAAAATATTTGACGTCTGCCTACATTCATAATATTATATAAAAAAATCTAATTTTTTGGGCAAAATGAAGGTCTTCATGGAGCTAGGAAAGACCTTTGTTCAATGAAGACTAAGTTCATCTGGTTGGTTAATAAAAATCACTGTTTTCCTGAAAGTCTTCCTCTTTTAAGTTTGATTAAATTCTTCTAAATCCAACAACTCCGTCCGACGGCTTTTGCGTGCAATCAATATCGAGGCAATTCTTACAATCTGGCCAACTACTCTTTCTATTTTAATTATACGTTTTTGTCTGCCTTCCAAAGCTCTGCAGATCAAACGAGACCGCCGACAGCGCTGTGAGCACTCGTAAGTCGGCCATTGTTGAGTGCGCACAAATTAAGCACCTGAAACGAGATGAAAAAAATTGATCAGCCTTGAGAACCCAACAACGAACGGCTAGCTTCCATCTTGTGCACTGCGGCTTTCTTAGACTTGAAATGTACTTAGTACGCGCTGCACTTCGGCGAATGCATCTGCTGCCAAGTGGCTGAAAAACTATGCCAACAACAACAACAATGACACAAATGATAAGATCAGCAAATCGACGCAATGGCTGCGAGAGACCGCAAATGAATGGACCACTACACAGCGCTTTTCTAAGCACAGCAGCTGTTTTTTCCTCATTATATCACAGTTGGCCGCAGGAATGACCATCTTGCTATTGCCACACTAAACGCCTTCAGCTTTGGCAGCGCCGCAAGTGTGCGCGTATCAGTCATACGTCCATCATTTTCCATGCCATTGTCAAGAGTAGATCAATCAAAAGGCGGCTGCGTCCGCGAAACGACGAGCATCACGCCGGCGCACAAGTGACGATTGCACCGGACTGTGCGATGATGGTTGACAGGCAGCGACAGGTTGTTGCTGTTGTTGTTGCATAAAATGCCTTGCCGCAATAATGACCAATCGGAAGAATCTTAAATGCTCCATCCGCACGTTCATTCGAATATCCGGTCGTCGCAACTTTTCTGCACTCCAACTAACGGCGGCAAGCGATTGTCGACGGCGACAATTTAAGACCGACTCTCAGGCGATAAGAAAAACTGAAATTAATTTCGAAATTTTTCGTGTTTGGTATTTCAACATTTGGTACTTTTTGCAGAGCTTTTGTTCTGCCGCTTCTCGAGTTGAATAAGTTGGTCAGTTGGTTGATTTATTTTTAATTCCTTTGTTCATAGCCGACATATGTACATATGTATGTAATTAAATATGTATAGTCGGTATATGTATATGTATGTATGTAAGAAAACATTTTGAATTGTACATATATAGTATATACATGTACATAAATAGTTGACTTTGTCTGATGTATTAAATGAGTTAAAACGTTTTTTGGTTACTTTTCTATGAATCTTATCGGTTATAGTTACGCTCCTCTAAAGTGGTTAACTTCAATAATTTTTACCCAAGTCGAAAGGATATGCTATAATTAACCAGTTAGACGACTTGTCAGTTAGTTAATTTTTTTTAGATTTACGGTCACTATTGAAATTTATTTGAGGTTAGGACACGCCTATCTTTTTCTTTACGGTTATAGCCCAGATTACAACAGCGCGTCAGTTGTTTCTTCTTTTCATAATTTCTTAGATCCGGCGGGTACTGCGTCGAATATTTTCAGAGCTGGAGCGTTTTCATCCATTCGGACGACATGACCAAGCCAGCGTAGCCGCTGTCTCTTAATTCGCTGAACTATGACAATGTTGTCGTATATCTCGTACAGCTCATCATTTCATCGACTGCGGTATTCGCCGTTGCCAATGCGCAAAGGACCATAAATCATCCGCAGAACTTTTCTTTCGAAAACTCGTAACGCCGACTCATCAGATGTTGTCATCGTCCATGCCTCTGCACCGTATAGCAGGACGGAGATGATGAGGGACTTGAAGAATTTGGACTTTGTTCGTCAAAACAGGACTTTACTTCTCGATTGCCCACTAAGTCCGAACTAGCACCTGTTCGCAAGAGGTATTCTGCGTTAGACTTCGAAGCTGACATTGGTGTTGGTGTTTATGCTGGTTTCAATATAGACGAAATTATCTACAACTTCGAAATTATGACTGGGAGCTAAGTCACGGGTGTGACGACTGCTTGTAGATATTTCGTTTAGCCCTCGTTCACTATCAGACCCATTTGCTTGGCATTTAAAGGTACATTACCGAAATTCCTTGTGCAAGCATCAAAAAAATAGTAGAGGATTTACAAGACTTGACCTGAATCTTAAAAAAAACAACGTTGAGTAGTAATAGCAAGAAAGATGCTTGACAACGTAGCTTACTTTCATCAAATGCATTATGACGAGATGTGGTTTTGAGAATAGGCTGCGATGCTGTCCAGCAATCTATTAAATGACGCTCCAAAAATGAGCCGAAATCGAAAAAGACTGCAAAGATGATCAAAAAACAAGGTAATATTCATGTTGGTATTGTAACTATTGTAACGGTAGAAATCATCTCTGAAGTAATTTTTCAGGAATTTTACCGAGTTTACTATTGTCCTTAGCCGGATAAAAAACCCGTGTGCGTTCCGGTTCCAAATACCCGACTGTCATAGGAACGGCTTCTTTGATTTTGATTACTGTGGTATGATTCACAATGACTTCGATCCTTAGGGTCGAATGGTCAAAAACGAATATTACTAGGCCATTTTGATGCATATAATTGTGAAGCGATTGTTCTTAAACGCCCAAATTTTGGGTAGAAAGTTCATGGATTTTTCACCATTTTACTGCGCAGACACATTCTAGCATGATTTTGACTGACCTTCTGGTGAAACAGGAAAGGCGAATCATCGTTCAAGCACGGTATTCGCCAGATGTTATTCGCTGTGACTTTTTTCTGCTTTCGAAACTGAAAAATCCACTTCGGCGATGCGCCATGATTCCATTGAAGCCATTAAAAGTCACTTGCTGAAGGCAATTAAGGCCATCCCACTCGAGGCTTATACAAATGTATGGAAAAATAGGATTAAGCGTTGGCTCGCTTATATTTGCTGAGAAGAAACCTGTTTTGAAGGCGATAATAAAGATTTGTCAGTCCGAGTCAAACTTTATTATGTGGCATGCCTCTGTCGATCTACATATGTTATATCTAAGTATTATCGACAAATATTGTAATGAATTATAAAACTAACGTCTCCATTAAATTACTATATCCAACCAATTAATAATATGTTTATGAGCATACTAATATATGTAAGTATAAAGAAGGGTGATCTAATCGATATCAAGTTGTGCTACTGTCGTATAATAAATATAACAGTATTTTAATTTCGTATGCAAATTTAGTTTAGCCACAATTTTACAAGCATTCAGCGCTAAATGAAGCAGATAACCCAAAGGCCGACTGGATAAATACAAATGCATGAAAGCAAATTCAACACTTAGCCCTTGCATTGCAGGGCAACCCCTTAGCGGCTACAATAATAAATAAATAAATGAAAAATATTAATGATTAAATGCCTAACATTGTGGAGAAACCAGAACGAATGGACACAACAACATTTTAATTAGCGCTGACATGTCGTTTTATGTGTTGTAAATATGTGTAATTAAAAATGTACGCTTCGCAGTTGAGCGACAATCGTAGATTAAGGAACAGGAGTGGACGTTGCGCCCATGCGCTTGCCACCTAATGATGGCGCGAAGTCGCCGCAACCAAATGCAACGCAGCAGTAAATCATTTTAGACGAGTACTTAAGCCAACAAACTGGATATTAGATGCGCGCAGATAATGGTCAATGGGAAAATATTAAATTTATTTGAGTGGCAAACGTGTTTCCGGACGAATGCAACGCTTTGGTCGAGGACAAAAAGGACATTCATTACTTGCAGCGCGCATGCACTTGCAACCGCTGCGGTGTTGGCGATGGCGATGGCGGCGCTGTTGGCACCTGGTTACAAACCGCGATGGTATCCTAAACTATTAATTTTCACTACACGCCCAAACAGCGTTGACCATGTCAACACTTTAACTCTTTCGTTTGTCCCCGTTATGCTTTTGCAAGCTAATATATGTGTATGCAACTGTATGTGTATGAGCGTGTGTGTGTGTAGGTTAGTGCATCTTTTTGGTAATAAAAATTCCAGACGCTGCTTATCGTGATCGTCCTTTTTAAAACTGTCAGCATATACAAGTCAATGGGCAGGACACTTCGTGCGCAAAGGACATCAGATCCATGTATGTGTACGTGTGTGTGTGTGTGTGGAAGTAAGCGGCTGTTAAGAAATGAAAATTCAGCTTAATGAAAAGACCATAAAACAAAGGCGAAATTAAGTTGGTGGACCCAAAGGAATGTTTATTATTTAGACAAAGCATTAAAAGCGTGGCGGGAGAATTCAGATATTCGCTTGTGTATTTGTGTGTGCTAAGAGCAAAGTGAACGGGTTAAAGCATAGGAAACTGCCTCACTAAGTTGAAAACTCACTTCTTTTTATTTGCTTTGAGCAGAGTTGAAGTACGCCTTTATATTTGTGTGGAGAAAAAAGGGTTGCAGGTGAGCGAATCGCCTCAGGTGTGCGAAAGCATAGGCAGTAGTTGATATAGCGGTATGAAGTTTTCATAAAAACTAGGAATTCTTGCACATCCCACTTATTTATTTATTATTAATTCTATTTATTTTAATAGAACGTGATCAAAGCAAGCACAAAATTTAAAGTTTTTTAGAAAACTTCAAAAGCTTTAGTGCAACTAAATTCTTTAAACTCTACACCCCCCAAAAACATATATGTACATGCATACGAGTATATTTCATCCAAATCAAATCCGCTAAAACAATTTGTGTCTCGGCAACGCTTTAAAAAGCTTTAAGGCACCGCTCAGTCAGCCAGTAAACCGTTTGCTCGTTGAATGAAAGTGAAATTAAATAATTTGTCTTTTTAATTTTGCAATAAATTCTCAAGTGTCTACCCACTCCGCCATGTAAGCCTGCTCCTCCCCAGCCAAGTACACAACACTCATTACCACCCTGTTTTGCCTTATTGTCAGCTCTCGTATTAGAGTTCTTTTATAATCTTTTATTTGGTTGAATATGGTTCACAGCGCAGTAATATCATCTCCGATGTTGTTGGAACAATGCTTAAAGTCATCAGTGTGTCAGCAATAAACACACGCTTCTGCCTGCTATTATCACCATCATCACCATAGATGTAGAATAGTAATAATAGCTGAAACCAGAAGCGTGCCAAAATCACTTGGCAACGCGGCACAGTGGTGAGCTGCTATGAGATTTATATAGAGAATGCAACGAGTTTGCTTGAAATTTTGTGTTTCCAATGAAATGACAGCTACGAAATCGTTGAAGATTTTGTAGAAGTGTTTTGGAGAGACTACTTTATCCGGAACACAAATATTTGAGAATTCAGTAAAGGTCGTGAAGTCATCGAAAACTTGTCTCATATGAGTTGTTTCTGCCTCTGCTAAGAATTGAAAAAGTTAAAGAAACAGTGCTTTAAAAACATTCTGTTGCCATCAAAGAGGTAGCAGAGCATCTTAATATGGCAATAATCGTAACAGTGATAGACTCGTGCCAAAAGATCGGAATCTTGTACAAAAATGGCATAGAAAAGAGATCGCAAAAGAAATATCTTATATAGCTAAGGACCCTACATTCATCAAATGCATTATTACTGCTGACGAGACGTGGGCTTATGAACATGACATTGAATCTCTTCAACAATCAAAGGAATGACCCTCCAAAAATGAACCGAAGCAAAAAAAATAAAATTTTCTGACGGCTCTAAAGGCCATTTGAAAAGCGATAACAAACATTTGTTTTAAAATGCATGAAATATCCGGGTTCTCTCCGGTTAC
Organism: Bactrocera neohumeralis; assembly: GCF_024586455.1. NCBI lineage: Eukaryota > Metazoa > Arthropoda > Insecta > Diptera > Tephritidae > Bactrocera > Bactrocera neohumeralis. The sequence goes on from NC_065921.1 coordinate 6,927,471, forward strand.
GTAGACCCGACTGTCATGAGGACGGACCATATTTGATCAGATGATACGGTTAGATTACCCAAATAACTGCCTTTACCGTATAAAATCAATTCCGGTTGTTGGTGGAATCAACTGAGACTCTCCTTCTAGTTTGTGGTCTCCAACTTGATTTTTTTTCGAAATATATCCGGAAAGCAAGACCTTTTGCAAAATAATTTCAAGCTGCCTCTGAACAGCTAATAGGTTTAATAAGTAGTATCTTTTATGTTGGTTAAAAAAGGGTGCCTAGGAGATACCACGATTACGGGCCTGTCTCGAAAACGCCTCTATATATGTATATCTAACCGGATTTAAGGCTTTTTGCCCAAACGGCCTTCACCTTTCACTCAAATAGTCAAATGGTCAGATCGACCAAAAGTGTTACAGGTCCATTATATAACAGCAATATTTCTAATTTCTAAGCCACTGTGCCAACACCAATTTATCGCTCACACAAGATATACATACATACATACTTAAATACATATTAGTTCTCTACTACACACCGCAGAAGCACTACGAAACATATTGAATATATGAATAGGAAAATATATAGAAATGGACGGACCGCTGAATAAGGGCGTTTCGATGTTTGGCACTTGTGCGACCCCATGAATGCAAAATACAAATTAAAGATGATATGGCAATCAGCAATAAGCGTTTTTATTAAATTCACCAAACACCCGAATCCTTGCGGGGAACACAAGCGTAACACAACAACAACACAAGTGCGCCCAGTTTCTATTAGGCCACATTATTTGCTCGTGTGGCCGTGTGCCGATCACCCCAGTAAGTTTGTGTGTGTGCTCATAAACACCCGCGAAATCCGTTCACCCTCCCTGGAGGCAATATAAAAGCACTACAACGGCACTCGCCCATAATCATTTACAAACAAATTTCATCACTAACCCGCCAATATGTCCATTTATACTGGGATACTCTTTTTTTAATATCCTCGTGCCATTGCTTTGTTCCTCGTTTAATGTGAATATTGCTGTCGCGTGGAAGCGTTTAAATCGTGCAGAAGACCGTTAATCCTTGTGTTGAAAATCGTATTGTTGGCAAATTACCATCCTCCCCGATATCCGGTATCCCCGTGTCTTGCCTTACACTTCACCGTAGAACACTCTTTGAAGGCAGTCACGTACATACATATGTACACAGATACCCGCCGTACGTTAACAAATGAAAGGGTGTCAGCTTAGCTGACTTTTGATATTGCCAAGGATATTATTTACAGCGAAACATATTAGAACAGCCAAAAAATGTCAAATGATTTTTCGGAATGAACGAGCGAATGAATGAAATGAAGTGGAGCGTACACTGAGAACAAAAAGAATCAAAAATCCAAATTATGTATATTTCAAAACCAGGAATCAATTTCCAAAATCTTTCTTTTTTTGATAAATCCTTCCAAGCATATCGTCCATATATCAGGAATAGAAATCGGTGGACTGGTCTTCTAATTCTTGAGTAATGCATGCATTGAGGGCCTTCCTTGCTAACGAACGAGCGGCTGGTCAGTTGTCTCCGAGCACCTGCAGAGTCAGGACAAACATTTTCGCGCGACGTGTTTCTGTGAGTGGTGCAAGCCGAAAATGCAGCGTTCGTTAGAGCAGAGGTACGCGATTAAATTCTGTGTGAAACTCGGCAAATCTGCGTCAGATGTTGCTTTAGCAAGAAGTGGTGTGTTTCGATGGCACCAGACTTTTTTGGAGTGCTGGGAAGAGGTCGCTGATGAAGACCGTGCTGGGAGACCTGCGACTTCAGCAAACACCAACAATGTGAATCATGTGCGCAAAGTTTTGAGCTCAAACCGTCGAGAAAGTATTCGTTTAATTGCTCAGATGTTAAATTTATCAAAATCTGTTGTTCTGTGTGTGGTAACGGAGTACAAGGTGTGCGCGAAGATGGTCCAAAAAGTGCTCCTTTCTTGTGAACAGCTACTTAACCAAGGCCGGCATTCCAACGCCTCCGCAGGCGCCCTGCAGCCCAGATGTGGCCCGCCGGACTTATTTTGTTTTCAGGCAGGAAAAGGCAAGCATTTTGAGACGACAGAGGAGATCCAAGCAGCATGCATCTCGGCTCACCTTCGGTGACACCTTCAATGCTTGGAAATCGCACTGGCAGCGCTGCATTGACGCAGAAGTAGCCTTTTTTGAAAGTTTTTAAGAATTGTAACGATTGGTTCAATCATTTTTTTTAAATCGACTCAGTCTTATTACTTTCCGGACAAATCCTGTAGAATGGGACCTTTTCGAAAAACGAAAATTACCGCAAAATCCTCATATAACCTTAAAATCCGCTCAGTGTAGCCAAATCTTATGAGGATGTCCGCTTCAATTGTTATGCCGATGTCTTTTACCACTTTAACTTCGATTTGGTGCGTACCAAACTTTCTCGACCCTTGATTGTTGTAAGTTGTTGTCATTATTGTTGTTGCAAGTAATGCGAGATTTGGCAATGAGCAGCGGAGAAATGAAAAATGACAATTGTAAATAGTCACGACCGAAACAATGCGCAGCGATTACCCAACACAGCGTCAGCTTTCCAAGGATCTCGAGCTCTGAAGATTGAGCGACAGCGTGACTGAGCGACAATTTACATTGTGCGAGGTCACCTCATCTTCCGGCGCATTGTCAGCCACCGAATGCTGCCCAAGCAGGGTAGTTGCCGAATATTGGCTTGCGACTACTGCTTTTGATTATGTTGATATGTGGGCTGGTCGCCGGCTGGCGCAAGCAATTTCGCATGCTACGGGTCCTGCCTGCCTGCCTGCAAGTGCCGGGTGGGAGGATGTGAAATGAATGAAATGTGAAATTAAATGATAAAAGATGCTCTAATGCACATACACACACACAACAACAACAACATGTGAAGAGCAAAGCGGGCGGGGGTGCATGTGCGTGCGCATGTGTGTATACGTGACGCAGCGTGCTTGAAGGGGAGTTGCGGCGTACGCATGGACCGACCGTGCCAAAGGTCGTTGAGCACCTGTTTTATTAAAAAGCAAATAAACGTCGACGAGTGTCTGCGGAGCAGCATTGTGAGCGCGCACGCCAAGTGAGGGACATCGAGCAGCGTACAAGGACATCGAGCTTCAATTGATGTTCGCCAAGGGTTTGGGCTGTCAAGTGGTGGTCGCTTGTATAGCATAATAATTGTGCATATTTGGCTTTTTAATAAAACCTAATCGTCATGGCATCGCTTCATCAACGCACAGCGTCCGGGTGTTAGGCGGTGGCAGTAGAGCGGAGCGAGTTCACAGTGAGGGGTGTGTCGAGTGTGGTTTGGGCTGACATATGTAGATGTGTATGTTTGTAAGTATGTGTACTACACGTAGTTGGGCAATGAAATTTAATTAAATTTCTAAACACTTGATATATCTGTATATGTATGTATGTATGTATGTATGTATGCAGATATGTATGCATTTAGATTTGTAGTTATGTATATGCGTTAGCACACACCTGTAAGTTGATTTCTACTATATGTACTCGTATATGTAAATTTACAAATAAAATATATTTATGTTCTTTGAGTGGTGTAAGTCTTTGTTTAAACTCAATTGAAAAATTTGAGGGTGAACGGACACGTGATTTTTATTATTTATCTCTTATTTAAGTAAAAAATAATTTGGATTTGATTTTTAATTCAATAAGGTTGAACTTTTATTACGCCCAAAATTAATTAGTTATCAATCTAATAAAATGAAAAAAAAACGCACACACACACACAAAATTTCGAATGCACCAAAGCTATAAAACTCTTTGCCAAACATTTTTTTTCATACAAGAACTGGATTTTGATCGGTCAGTTTTTAAAGCAACTTTATGTTATAGTGATCTGATCTGCACAGTTTATTCGGAGATAGTAGCGTGACCTTGGAAAATATTTTAATCCAAAATAAATATCAATCAAAGTCCGCAGACATTAAAATGTCTGTATCTTTAGAATAGCTTACAGGGCATAGGAAAGAAAGTACCAGGAAATTGTAAATAAAACGCAAACTATTTAATTATTCGTCAATACTTATTTTTTCGCCTGCAAAGTAATCCCCATCAGATGTAATACACTTAGGCCAACGTTTTTTCCAGACCTCGAAACATTTTTCATAAGAACTTTTTGGGATGGCCTGCAGCTCCTTCAGCGAAATTTGTTTTATCTCTTCAATCGACTGGAAACAATTTCAGTTTCGGAAACAAGAAAAAATCACACGGAGCCAAATCTGGTGAATATGGTGGTTGATCGATCGTATTTATAGCGCTTTTGTTTTTAAATTCGCTCACAAACGCTCATCGTGTAAAATCCATGAATTATTTTTTCACAATTCCAGTCGTTTTCGACAAATGTCCTCACGCAAACGCCTCAATATGATCAAATACATATATAAAATAACACAATGGTCCCCCCATATATAGTCGTTTCGACAGATGTCCTCACGCAAACGCCTCAATATGGTCAAATAGATATAATACATATATAAAAATAACACAATGGTCCCTCCGAATAAGGAAAAACATTACCATCACCTTGATTTTTATGGGGCTTTGGCGTGTTTTTTTGGTTTCTGCTCGTTTTTCCCCTCCATTGCGATGATTATTGACTTTTGTGTATGTCAAACCTATAAATTCATGCCTCATCGACAGTTATAATGCTCTCCATGAATGTAGGATCGAAATTCGCACGATCAAGTATGTCCAAAGAGGCCTGTTTACGGTACTCTTTTTGAAAAATGATCAGCTTAATCGGGACGAGTCGAGCAATAACGGACTTAATACCTAAAATATCCGCCGGAGTTATTTGAACGGACTCGCGTAAGATGTTGAGCTCTCTTGCCGTCTCTCTAACACTAGCCTGAAATTTTTCAAGCACCACATCCTTCACTTTTTTAATATTTTCATCAGTTGAAAAAGTCGACGTCTACAACGATCTTTCGACCGTCTTTGGAGGCTTTGTACCACTCGTAGGCTTGTGTTTTTGATAAAACTGAATCACCGTAAGCCTTTTCCAACATTCGCAAAGATTTCGCACACGAAATTTGGTTAGAAATACAAAATTTTAGACAAATTCGATATTTTTAACGATTGTAAAAATCGCAATGCAATACTGAGATAGATCGCGCTCAATCAGCAATTAAGGACAGTCCTACCAATACCCATTGAATTTAATTTACAATTCCCGTTCACGGCGTTCAACTTGAAATAATTTGTGTGGTCAACTTGAAAGCAAGCTCTTGATCGTTTAACCGCAGCGATACGAAATTTATTTCGACAACTATTTAATGTCAATTAGTACAAAAAATGAAAAGACTGATAACCCGGTTCGATAAAAATTTTTTACTTTGATTCTTTTTAAACCCTTTTAATGTGTTTACATTTTTTATACGTCAATCAACCAATGCTCTAACATTTTTTTGTTTGTATATATTAGGTAATTTATATTTATCTAAACATTTTGATTTTGGAAAGATAAATTATGGGTTTTAATAATATACAGTAAATAAATTTCACAATTATTTTTATACTCTTGCAACATGTTGCCACAGAGTATACTAGTTTTGCCATAAGTCAATAACTAAATGCGTCAGATACATTAAATTTTCGAATAGTGCCTTTAAAGTATTTCATCTGAGGTCATAATCGGACCATAACTAGTCAAGCCCCCAGATAGCGGAAATGTGAATGGCTGAAGTTTTACCAAAAATATCGTTTAATACGTGAGATATATAATTGAAATTAACATATACATATGTAACTCATATCAGAATTTTCAAATATCCGGTTGACTCTTACAGATTGTAGATGTAATAGTATGAGGTATCTTAATGAAACTGAGGAAGCATCTGTTTCTGTTAATAGTAAACGATTTTCAAACTTTCGATGAGCCTTATACCGGTCAATTAGTAAGATACATATCTTCACAAAATTATATACAAGTATTAAAGGTTTAGCGCTGAACATGAATGGACTTGGTCCAGACTTTGGTGTTAATCTACTATCATCAATCTCGATCTTCTAGGTGACGTTTTGCACACCAACTCAATGTAACCTCTTCGTTTAAATTTATGTCAGATATATATATATACATATCTCACTTGAGGATGATTTTAATAATACTAATTTATTTTTTTATGCAGAACTTAGTACTTGGGAAGTTTAAAATGGATTGTATGTGAGATGTGTGATATATTCCGATTCTGATTCCGACAATAGAATATCAAAATGTATTAAATTTCAAAAGCTGACGAAGAAATTTTTACAAAACAAAAAAATTAAAATTCACTTAAAACTGACTGGTTTGTAACCGGTTTTGGGCCCATATTCTCTTAGGCAAAGTGGTTCAGAACGATCCATAGAGCATTTCCCTTATATGCGATTTTATAGAAAATAATCGATCCGCTCTAGTGCACGTGATATTTGTTCAAAATCCATATCAGACAAATATGTACGATATGATTATCAACAATGGTTTCTATGTATTGAGTGCTTATATACATACGTACACACATATACAAAGTGAATACTAAATATGATAACCAAGTGATAACTACTCTTGGCAAAGGGCAGAAAGGGTAAATATTTTGCATAAAAAGCATAAATATTTGACGCTAAATGCAAGAATTGAGGAGAACATTTCTTTCACTTTCTTACCGTTATTGATCACATAAAACTTGTGAGAACATATTGAAATTTCCAGCACGATTAGAATAATCTTATCAATCTAATTCACACAAACCGCAGCGGCCGGTCAGCAAGTTCTTCATAAACGATAAATCAGGTGTGTTATTCAGTTAGTTGTTAGAACAACCTCGACAATAACATAACGTTTATTAACAGTTAAAAAAATTTAAAAAAAAATGGGAAAAATTGATCTGTACGCAATTGGTGGAAGCGCGCCGAGTCGAGCTGTTTTACTAACTTTGAAAGCATTGAATGTGCCCTTCGAATACAAACTTGTCAACTTATTGACTGGTGAGAATCGATCACCGGAATATCTCGCCATTAATCCACATGGCACAGTACCAACTTTAGTTGACGACGGAGAAATACTCACTGATTCCCATGCTATTATTACATATGTGGTAGACAAATACGGTACTGACGACTCACTATATCCAAAGGATCTAGTCCTTCGCGCCAAAGTCAACCAAGTTTTATTCTATGAAGCCACCGTGGTTTTCGATCGCACATTCCTCACGATTAGCAAAGCTGTATTTAATAACAACAATGTGATTCCGTTTGCCAAAATTGATGCCATTTATAAGGTATATGAGCAGCTGGAAGGTTTCCTGCAAGCACATCCATACGTGGCTGGCGAACAGCTAACGGTTGCCGATTTCTCACTCGTGGCTACGGTAACAGCCTTATTTACTTACGCCGAACTCGATACGGGTAAATATCCGAAAATCCATGAATGGGTTAGGCGACTGGAGGAGCTGCCGTACTATGCCGAAGCGAATGGTGCTGGATTGAAGCAATATCGTGATCTTGTAAAAGCAATTGGTTTTAAGGTGTTGCGTTAATTTAAAAAAAAAGGAAAATAAAATAAAAACGCTGTGGCTAATAAGTGGAAAAATTTATTTAAATATTATATCAATAAATAAATAAGTATACATTTATCTTTGAAAGTGTGACCTGGAACTAAAATTCATATTTTCTATGTTCATTAGTTGTGAGTTACAAAAATATAAGTATTGACTTAAAATTAAGTCCATAGTCCACATAATAACTTATATACATACCTAGATACATATGTACATACATATATGTATATTTCCATGTAAAAATTATCTACAATTTTTTGGGTTTGATAGCGCTTTTTCGATTTTTTTCACTGAGGATAGATACCCAGCAACTACCGAAATTCCAAACAATTGATAGAATTAGCGTGGAAACTAACACATATGCACATACCGTGAAACTCACATCTTACTCTTACTAAGAATGCTTACTAAGAAAGGGAGAACAATTACACATACATATGTATGTACATATGTACATAAGAGTTTTGGGCAGAATTATGAAATCGGCCTTAAAGGGACTTTTAACTCAAATCTGAATGGGTTTTGATTTATGCGTTGCTTATCTAATCTATCTACATATGTACTTACATATGTATGTAATTGAAATTTTCAAAGTCATTCAAAAACACATGCATAAACTTATGTTTGTAGGTAAGCATATACATATGAATGTATGTGTGTAGGGCGTAGACAGAAGAACAGACGGGTAAAAACCGCCTTTTTTGAACAATTTTATAGATTAAACTTTTTATTCGAATTTTTAATTGTTACAAACAATTTTTGGAAAAAAATATTTAGAACTCGGCCATTGCGACGCCATTTCCGGTGTTTTAGTTAAAACCTTAACTTAGCACTTGGACGAAGAAAAAAAACTGACATTTTTACAAAAAATTTTCATGAAAATTTCGCGAAATTTTTTTTCAAATAGTTGTAATCGAAAAAAATCCTGGGGAAATTTTAGAACTTAGAAATTTTAGAAATTAATTAATTTAACACTTATATTTTTAATTTTTATCTCCTGTAAGACTTCCCTAATTCGTTTATAAGTATTTATTTTATATTAAATAGTGTAAAAATAACTTTAATTCCATATTAAACGATTTCAAAATAACGAACTATGAAAAACACACGTTTCTCAGTTTCTCGTTTAGTTCACCTTCTTCATTAACATAAAAAAAACATACATATCTTAAACACCAATATCCTCTAACCAAAGTGTATTTAACAAGAGGAATTAGTAATTGACTTGTGTTTATTTGACAATGAAATAGTAAACAAGTCATATGTTTATTTATATTAACCTGTCATATACTTACTTCACTTTGTTGAATACACTTTGCTTCCATCCATCTCTCCATAAAATAAAAATATAAAAATGCCAAAGCCAACCACCAACTTCATGACAGTGTTATCGATAAAGACATTTACCATTTCCCGATACATAATACACTGAAAAATGTTGGATTATCTTTATTTTAGCAATGTTTGGAAGAATTAAGAAATTATTTACATTTATACTTAATTTATAATTGAAAGGATATTTTTTGTCAACATTCAGATAACTTTCCATTAATTTAAATTATTATTATATGGAATTTATTTAACCCTTGTCAACTTGCAACCCTGGAATGAAAAGCATTTCGGAACGCTTCCATTTTTAATATATCGCTGAAAGGAATTTAGCGAATACAACAGTGCTGCTTGTTTACTGTCATTATCTTAAAAAAGAAATCACTTAAGGCCGTTTTTCCGATGTCAGATTAGCAGCCATCCGTCAATTAAGCTCCGCTTAATTTAACCGAGAGTATTTCTTTCGGTTTATGACCCTTTTTTAACCAGAAATTAACTGAACGATGTATGCTAACCAGTCATTGTCTTAATTATTGTCAAATTTAAATAAAGTTTTTCACAATTACTTAAAATTCAGTTACAAATATCAATATCTATAAAAACAAGCTACTTGTTGCATTTCATTTCTTATTTCAATTACTATTGAGAATACCTATTAGCAATACAAATTTTACACTTTACTTATTATTTTCAATATTTCAATATATTTATCAAAATTTTGTTTTCAATTGTCGAAACCATAAATAATTTTTGTTTTCAAAATCTTCCAGTTAAACCGAATTATCGTTTGTTCTGTCTGTCGCTCATTCAAATACATTTCTTGTCAAAAAGTAACATTCGTTGCAACTTGTCGAATTGGAAAATAGTAGCAATATTGCATTGCTTGCAGACACTCTGGTATACTCGTTCGTTTCGTTTGCTTCGCCATCAGGTTCGGTGACAAAAGTTAATTTCTTCGTTTTTGCCTTTGCCTTGGCTAGTGAGTTTCAATTTTTGTGCATCGGTTTGCAGAAAAATAAATTTTTATAAGAAACGGTAAGTGCATTTACATTATACAAATTATATATAATTTTATGGATTCTTAGTGTGAGTGGAAATTAAATCATTAATACGCGTAAAACTAAATGTGAAAATAAAATCGAACTTAGCAGACTTGTGGACATGAGTTTTCCATTCGTTTCTACGAGCATTGCATACATACATAAAAATTCTTTATAAACTATTGTAAATCGTGATTTTAACTGCATACAAATCGATTATTTGCAAAAATTTATGCTGCAGTGAATTATATTAGTGGGTTTTTAAGATTAAGAATTTTTTATCTTAACGATTTTTTCGCTATTGTAAAGAAAATTCGGACTTTTGAAACAGCGCTGCCGACGTCGCAGTAGCAGAGCGTTAGGATCGCAAAACAATGCCAATGAATCACACGAACGTCGTCGCAACCAAGATGGCGACGACGTTGATGTGTTGTTTTGCCTTGTCGCGCGCCCCGCCACATCTTCCATTTCTAGTATACATACACTAGGTAGATGCACATTTCCTTACTCACGTATAACTTTTTCATCTTTTTCCCTATTATAATTTATTGTGTACATGAGCTACATGCTCTTATATAGATAGGTGCATATATTGTGTTAGCTTCATTTGTTGGATTTTCCGTTTTTAATCTTTGTTACCTACCTGAGACGCATCTTGTTTGTGAGATGTATCATGATGCACCATTGTATTTATCAAATATTTTACATATGCATATATTTAATTGAAAATGTTTTCCTTTAAAATACATTGAACTGAATTTCGACGTAATTGTTCGATATTTGACCTCTCTTATACTAAATGTTTTTTACAGTCATAAGTCGTTATGTGGTCACAATTTCTCGCGTTAAGCCTCAAACTCCGTTAATGCATGAAAAAGCTCAAACATTCCAAAATGTATACGAATGTTTTGTGGGGGGAAAGCAGACGTCGGGGCAGTAAAAATGACGACAGCGTCGCGGTAAACGGCGGTGGCAACGGTAATATCGCAGCAGCAAGTGCAAAGTGAAAATTAAACGTTGCTTAGCTCAAGTGAAATGAGACGGCGACGGCACAAGTCTGAATTGAGGTCGAAATCAATTTAAAGCTCTGTAGTGACCATCAAAATATATATGTATTGAAATTATCTATATGTGCATGTAGTGTATATAAAATATACAAAAAGAGCGTTAGATCAGTGCTCGCTTGAACGTTACTTTTTAAATTAAGCTATTAATATTAATATTTTTGTAAATAAGCTGTTCACGCTTACGAGTTAAAGTTGGAGAATTACATTAATAGTTAGAATGTAAGCTTGCAACCATTAAAGTACGATGAAAACACGAAAATCACCCTCGAAACGCGCATGTACGCCTTGTCTTGCATCTATCTATTTTTTTCATATACTTATGAACTTTTAAATGTATATAAATGCTATTGACTACCTTACCCCTTGTGGGGGGTTTTTGTTCTCCTTCAGTGTTTACACACACACACACACACACATCTTCGACGTTGAATTTCTTTGTGATTTCGCTATATGAACAAAGAAAGTTCATAACGAATAATTTACTCTGTAAAGATTTTAAAGCGTCAACAAATTATTTGAGGGTATTGAGGGTCGTTATAAAATAACTTTTATAATTGTCAAATTCTTTGTGGTGACCTGCAGGGTGTTGTCTTTTCTTAGACGTACTTATGTATCTAGTATATTATATTTCGATCGATGTTTTAGTGGCCTTAAGATTGACATACAATTTATCTTTGTTGAGCTGTACTGCATTGTAAATTTCTGTTGGCTACAGTTCTGGAAATTGTGGGACTGTACTATTCCTTCACAATTTTGTTCAACAAATTCGTATACAGTTTTATATATACACATTCATGAAGAAAATTATGACCTGCTATCCTAAAAATCTATTTCCAACTTTATATTATACTTTTGCTTGTATTAGGTTTAAAAATTCTGTATGGCACATATTAACTCAAAATCTAAGAAACCAATGAGTAATCATGGAAAAATTTTCCTACTTTCATTATTTGCAGATCAACTGTTTAGGTATGTCATATATTTACTCTCAAAATTTGGAATATTATATTATTAATATTTGCTCAGTAATACCAGCTCGGTAGTAATTGTTATCTAAAAAAATTTGGTTTGTGTGGCAGCACTTATTTGTGTGCTATTTCAAGGGACACGATTCTACAAAGAATTTACTGCAGGAATCGTCAACAAATTTTTATACGCAACATGCTGGAACCTACATACATAGGTAGATGGAAAAACGACCAAAACGCAGCAGTAGCAGCAAAATCAGCTGCTTTAGAAGCGACAGGAACTGGAAGTGTAGGTAGACAGACGAACATACAAAGATCGAGTAGTTTGAAAACAGGTATAGAGATAAAGTGCAAAGTGAAATGAGTAGAGTGACTTTTTTGTTATTGTTGTAATTTTGTCGGACGATGCAAAAACTTGTACCACAATTTTGATGGACAACTAGTTTATCGTTGTGCTTCGTAGTGTACTGTTCATTAGCTAAGAGTTAAAATAAAAATTATTCAACATATGCTAAAAATATACAGTGTAGAATAACCGTTTTCAGGAAGTTGCTTTTCAATTAAAGAAATGCAACAATTTTAACGCTTTCGCTTGAATGTTTGCTTCCATCATTTTTAATCCTTAGTGCTCATTTGAAAAGGTTGTTAAAATTATCTAAATATATATCAGATATATTTATATAATACACGCACATAAATATAATACAAAATAATTAACCAATATTTTTCTTTTACTTGCAGAATAATTTCATATACAAGGCAATTGACTTTGAAGAAAACAACATAATTTTCCAAGAAAACAAAGTTTTAAATTATACAACACTTGTAAAGATATCATATTATTATAAATTGTGGAAATCGCATACCTGCGATTAAAGTAGTGAAATTTTGTAATCACTTACAACTTGTTTGCGTCTTCATTCGTTACAAATTTTACGTTATCGGCAACCGTGAGTGTGTGCGTGTGAGTTGAGTGTATCGTTTAAATCTCCAGTCACACAGTGGGTCAATCAGCCAGTGATTAGACAGTTATCAAACTTAGCAGTTCATCTGAGCAAACTAAGCATATACATACATTTATATATATACACCAAAATATTTCCTTTTCAAAAAGTAGACGAGCTTTATTGATTTGTCAACGAAGCGCTACGACATCAGACAGTTACGTCAGCAAACGTCGTGTTAGCTAGCTATAAAGCAGAATTTCAAATTCTTTACCCACAAGTTAACGAAAAAGTTTTCACCATTCCTCATTCAACGCTTAGTGATCACTTCTCGCAGCCTTACGACGACCCAAGGCAACGTTGGGATCAAACCAGCGACCGTTATTCAGGCACAATAGCGCAGGACAGGATCGTGAAATCAAGCACCATTGAGGGAGGCAGCAGCACCGGTGACACCAGTATTGGCGGCAGCGGTTTACACCTTGCAATAACGGCTCATCAAACTGATACTGAGCGTTTTAACGACAATTCGTGTAACCGAGGAGGAGGAGGCGGCGGCGTTAGCGTCAGCTGCGGCGGCCAATCCCCGCCCACACCAACGGTTGGTAAAACTCTGTTAAATACAAGTCCCAATCTTTTGCCGATTACCACTGCGTCGGATACTTTTAACAATTTGAAAAATTTAGTCAAGATTGATAAGGGTTCCAATCCAACAAACGGTAACACCAATAGTGGTGGTAGTAGTTATCGCCCAAAAGGGAATAACGTTGGTGGTTATAAAAATAACTCAAACCTTGCCCATACAATCGGTGTTTCTCCTACATCTACCGACGAACGTGGTCTAATTTCCGGTAACGGTAGCGGTTCATCTGGTTCAGGAATCGTTGCTGGAGGGCGTGCTGGAGCAGGAAGCTCTTCGGGATATATTAGTTCAACTTATAACAGGAATTCCGCCAAAATTCGTCAATACGATTCGGACGTAAGCCCACGACCTCGACGAACTTACCAGGGTGACTCGTCGTCGTCGCGTTACTATAACAAGAATAGTGACACTTTGGGACAGGGCCCCAAATCAGTTGGTACAAGCGGTAACGGCACTCTAAGTGGTGCTGGTATCGGACGTGCTATCATAGGTAACGAAGGTAACGGCGGACGCGGCTCATACAACGCCGACGGAAGCAACAACAGACGTTATAACAATCAAAGTTCGTCAGATGGCGGCTACAATAGTGCTAATCGTAATATAAATTCAACCGGTGGCGGAGGCAACAGCTATCGCCAGCAGCAGGGCAACCGTTACGAGAACAGCAATGGGCAACAGCGGTCTTATGGCAATTCCTCAAATGCCAATTACAATAGTAATTATTCAAATAAGCAAGGCTATGGATCACGTTCTGGCTACAATGATGGAAATGTAAATGCGCGATCAAATCACCGTGAAGACTACGGTAGCAACAACTATCGAGAGTACGACGACACACCACGTTCACGTTATAATACCGGAAACAACAGCAATTCTAATAGTCTTGAACGGGGCAACAACGGGCGATACAAGCCCTCTGAACAGGGTAACGGCAACGGTCATATTCCGTCTGCCTTAAGACAGGGTGGTATTTCAATAGAGGATCGTTACGACCGTGCTTCTAATTCGGCTGATGTTGGTCGAGCTTATAGCAATCGCACTCCACCGATTCGCGGCGGAAATGTTTCTGGCAGCGGCTCAGTACCAGGTGCACACTCTTCAACACCAACTTCGATAAATTCAGCGTCATCGTCGTCACGTGGCATATCACCCAACTCAGCTGGTGCCACAGCCGGAACACAACACCCTTCACCATCACCCACGCCACCGCCCCCATCTGCAGGTCGCTGGGTGCCACCATCTTTGCGTCCACAACATGGACTTAGTCAGACCGAAAAGAACGATGCTGTCTTCAGAAAGGTAAGTAATATAATATTTTTAAGTGTATAGATTTTTGTTTATATAAACTGTAATGTCTACATTTAGGTCCGCGGTATATTGAATAAATTAACTCCAGAGAAATTTCAAGAACTCAGCGATGAATTATTGAAACTCGACTTAAACTCCATTCTCATTTTAAATGGTGTGATTTTGTTGATTTTTGATAAAGCTCTAGATGAGCCGAAATATTCGTCTATGTATGCACAATTATGCAAACGCCTCTCCGAAGAAGCTCCATCTTTTGAAAAAGACCCCAACAGTTCATGTACCTTTTTAAGGCTGCTAATCGCTGTTTGTCGTGACAAGTTTAATAATCGCCTCAAACGTGACAACGCCGACGGTGACAACAATAATCAATTTAACAAAGTACATCGACCAGAGTCACAAGCAAATCTTGGCGAAAATGACACCGATGAAGAAGAGCGGCGTCACCTGGCCAAACAGCGCATGCTGGGTAATGTTAAATTCATTGGTGAACTCCACAAATTGGATATGTTGTCAACAAATGTCCTACATCAGTGCATCATGGAATTGCTGGACAAGAAGAAGAAGCGTTCAGCCTCACAGCAGGAAATGTGCGAGGACATGGAGTGCTTGGCACAGCTGCTCAAGACGTGCGGGAAGGTCCTGGATTCAGAACAGGGCAAAGAGCTGATGAATCAATATTTCGATACCTTGGAACGCCGATCAAAATCGACTGACTATCCGCCTAGGATACGCTTCATGTTGAAGGATGTCATCGAGCTGCGTGAAAACAACTGGATACCCCGTAAAGTGGCGACCACTGAGGGACCCGTGCCTATTAAGCAGATCCGCACCGACGATGATACAATTATTCGTACACCGTTCGCACAAAGGAATCGCGATATGCGCAATAATGATCGCGACGGTGATAGCTGGATGAATCGTTTCCATATAAATCTGCAACCAGGCTTTAATGACATGTTTAGTAGTTTAAGCGTAACTGGTGCTTCGCCGATTGTTTCACCGTAAGTTTAATCATTTTACCTATTGCGTTGAATAATAAAATTTGTTTTTTTTTTTTTTTATTATATTTTACAGATTTGTTGGTAATAACTCCAATCGCCCTTATAATGGACGTGAGCGCAATCAAGGTGGACGTGATGGCAACAATTACAATAACCGTTATAATAAACATAATAACCAAAATGGTGGATCCGGTGGAAATCGTGAGGACGGACGTGGTGGCCGCAATGGGCACATGGGGCGAGATGGTGACTCCTCTGGCCCATCACATTATGGCAACGGCGGTGCAAACTCGCTGCTGAACAGCAAAGAACTTGCACCACGCTTCAAACGTAATTTGATGTCGACCAATCAGGATCCTGTAGAAAATCTGCAAATGCGTCCTGCTGCCAATTCGCTTCTTTTCAAAGCTGCGTCACAAAATCATAAACTGCCAGCTATGTTGCCAATTTCGACACCGCCCACAGGTAGCAGTGGCTTCGGCAATAACAGCTCCAGCCGCAGCGGTGCTCCCAGCAAGGATCAACTGTCCAACACACAATATCCGTTACTTGGCACTCCTACGTCGCACCTAATAAACCCCGCACGCCCCTCGTCGACTCCATCTGCCGAATATGAGAGCGAAAAGCATGTTCAAACCGCCAGCTTGGGTTTAACTTTAGAGCGAGGTCTAAAAGCTACTTCTTCCTCACCAAACTTCGGCGCAGCGAATAATGTTAACAGTGAAAAAGTAAAACCTACCGACAATAATACAGATTACCCCAATATGTCGGATACTGCTTATAAAAAACGTAGCTCCACACCGGTAGATCCACAACAGTTGGTCACCAAACAAGGTTCCGTGGAGAAGATTGCTGGCGCCGGTGCGAATAAACAGAAGAAAGATAAAGCTTTCAATAAAGAAGAAGTGTTGAAGAAAACCACAATTTATGTTAAAGACAATTTCTTCTACGATTCCGATGACGATGAGGATACAACTATCACTGACTCCCCAGCTAACGATCAAGAAGGAGATCACAATGATAGCGGCGTTGCTAGTTCGAATGCCAGCGACAGCATCCAAGGCAAGCAATTTACTAATCTAGTAGATGGATTTTTGGATCTCAAAGTGCCTGAGAAATGTATGAAGGATGTCTGCATTAATATCATAATGGATGTGCTGGAAAAAGCCGAAGACAAATATTTGAATCGTGTAATCATATTCATGCAAGCCTTACGTAAGCAATGCAATATCAAGCCCAATATCATATTGGAAGTTTTCAAGCAAGTTATTAACAAAATGAACGAACGTGAAGCTTTAAATCCGCGCATTGCCACACATGTTGCTGGCCTGTTGAGCCGCGCCGTTGGCGATGCTGGTCTACTCAAATTGACCGATATTGCCAACTACACAGACAACGGTCAACATTATCCGCTATTTCTGCTCGTGCTGCAGCAACTGCACAAGTCCATTGGCAAGGAACCGCTGGCTGAGAAATTCCGTGAAAGTAAAATCGACTTAATGAACAGCCTACCGGAAGTGGATCGCAATAAGACGCGTTTAGGCGAAATATTGGACGATCGCAACTTGGCTTTCCTCTATCCATTACTAAAAGTACAGGCAGAGATGTATAAGCAACTCACAAGCGATCCAAATCCCGCAGCATTCTATAAATGGATCAAAGTCAATGTAGATTCCAAATTCTATAAAGATGTCGGTTTTATTAACGCCCTCATGACAGTTATAGTAAAATATATAACACAAGTGAGTACTAAAATCTAACTGTTATTTAATGTGAATTATTATTAACTATTATTTTTGTTGCTTTTTTAGGAGACAACTCTAGCAGAAGGTACCGACACCAAAAAACATCCAGATCGTGCCACCATTGAGAAAGAGGAATCGTTGCTGCTCAAATATTGCCAAATTCTGCAAACATTCCTGGGTGGCAGCAACGAACTGCAATTGATTGCTATTTATGCACTACAAGTGTTTTGCTATAACGAAAATTTCCCCAAAGGTGAGTGCTTGAATAAAATTAGTTATTAATTAATGTAATCAAGCTGAATTTTTACACTCAGCCCAATCGTTTTTATTCGTAATAAAATATTCACTTACTAATTTTTCTCTCAACGTTTAGGTATGCTTTGCCGCTGGTTCAAATATCTCTATGAAGCCGAAGTAATCGAAGAGGAGACATTTATTTTATGGAAGGAGGAAATTTCAGACAAATACCCTGGCAAGGGAACTGCATTATTCCAAGTTAACAACTGGCTGACTTGGTTGCAAGAGGCCGAATCTGAGGATGACGATGACTGAATTTAGCAAATCCATTAACGCAATAAATAAAAACAAAATATATTTAAACACAAATTATTAACATATTAAACTGATAGATAACAAAGTAACAAAAATCAAAAAAAAAAAATAATTAAAACAAAAAACTTTCGAAATGAATAATGCGTTGAATCGTTCGTTAGCACATTCTGAAAATTAACACTCCAAATTAAAATTTAAAAAAGAATGCTGCATGAAGGCAAAGATAAACACATGCACGCTAGTTTCAACAAAAAAAAATAAAAATGTGAATTAGAATTATAAAAAATATTTATAAAACATGAACAAATTAAGCAAACATAAAAGCGACAAAAGATCAGACTTCATAAACTGGGGACAATTGCGACGAAATGAATGATAATTTTGAAAGTAAACTTAATACACTTATTGTACTGTACTCCAGTTCTATATTTATTCTCTCTCGATAATGCAACATTACATTGTGTGAAAGAAAACAAAGAAACAATTTTAGATAATTACCATTCAAACTAATTTTCTTAAACTCGACCTTCAACGCTCAGTAATTTTTTAGCAAATTTATTTCAATACAAAACTCTGAATACTACGACTTTATTTCTTAATTTAAAATGAATAAACAAACAAAAACAAAATATTTAACAAAAAACACATTTTACTAAATAGTTTAAATTCGTTAATAACTAAATGCTTTTGATGAGTATGAAAATTGGAAAGCAGTGGTTGGCATAGCGCAAATAGTGTGTCTACAAACAAAAACTAGCAATAAAATGTAATAAATAAATGAAAATAAATTATAAACTGCTGCCACTACACTTCCCTTTGTGATCTATTTCTAAATACTTGAAATACATATGTCCGCATACCGGCTCGGGACATTTTTGTGAAATTTTTGCCAAATTAGCGTTAAACTTTGTGATTAATATCGCAGAAAAATGGCCAGTGCAAATCGAAACATTTGCAGAAAACACGAATGTCCAACTGTTACTGAAGAGGATTATGCAAAACAAACAATATATTATCCAATTTGAACTTTAAGAAGAAAAAAGTCGAAATAAAGCGAAATAACAGCTGCCGCAACGAATCTATTGTTGTTTTATTATTCTTTGAACATGGTTATATTAAGTGGTATGCTGATACCAGCGAAAAAATAAGCGCGTAGAGAGTATTGTGCTTCTCGCCAGGCGTGTTTTTGACGAGAGAAAGCTTTTCATAAATATCCGCCAGCTGCTTGAAGCGAGCTTTCTGTAAACTTTTACTCAATCTTTAGCGAAAACATACATATGTATGTATGTATTCCTATATCATTATTAAATTATATTTTAGTAGCAGAGAGGAGATTGTGTGAATATAACTTAAATATTTCTTATGACAAACTGCACAATTTATTTTTATTCAAACAGTATAAACATTCGCTTATAAATAAACATTTTGCAACAAGCAATAAACAACAAATGAATACAAAACAACAAATTTGTACTGTCGACGTATCGCCAGAACGACGCTCAAATTGAAACCACTCGCGCTCACTCACTGTCTACTGCTTTTGATTTCTTCATATGCCTTCTTCCACAATTTTTCATATTGCTTCGGCAGTTTGCTGTGCACCAGTTCCGCGTATTCCTTCAAAGCAGCGTCCGAGATTTCCGCATAGTAAGGAAGCGCCTCCATACGCTTCAGCCACTCCGCCAACTTCGGCCACTTGTTACTATCGACAGCTACAAATGTGGCACTTAAGACACTGACCGTCGAAACAATGCTGAAATCGGCGATGGTCAAATGCTCACCAGCCATATACGTGCTTTTAGTAAGAAATGTTTCCAACAAAGTGTAAGCATTTCGTATTTGCTCGAACTTTTCTTTTGGTATATCGGTGATATTCTGTTGAAAGAGTGGACCGGTGATTTGCTTCATGCAAGTGGCAAACAATGTGGCTGCTTCGTAGTATAGACGATGATCCACTACGGCGCGCGCATAGAAATCAGCTGGATAGAGTGTGTCATCCTTGCCGTACTTGCGTACCAGATAACCGGCAATGGCATGCGAGTCCACAAGTATGTGTGTACCATCCTCAAGCGTGGGTACTGTGTGCTGGGGATTCTTTTCTACAAATTCCGGCTGCATTTGTTCTTTGGCAAAGATGTTCACCTCACGAAATTCAAAGTCTAAATCGAGTGCTTTAAGCGTGAGCAAGACGGTACGTGTCGGTGTGCTCTTTTTCGTGCCATATAAGATCAATTTCGATGCCATTGCTTTGATTCGGTTATTTTAATTATTATAATATTTAATATCACTGTAAAGTCCTAACGAAGACAAAATACGCGTAAGTCTGCTTACTTTGCTGGCTGCTTGGGTACACCCACTGCTCTTAAGCGTTATTGCGGCATTAACTGACTGAATAATCGCGTACACTCATTTATATAAGTATGTACATTGTTCCCAATCACTCTTCCAGACCAATTGATTCTCCGCTGCGATAAAAGCTTTGGGGCATATACTGCAGATAAGATACGCTTACCCGTGCTTAATAATGACGTAAGAAACTTGCTTTATTGGCCACACATTCAAACATACATATGTATGTACATTGTTTGTTAAATTATTTTTAAGAGGGTAAGAAAAAAATAAACAAAAGACGGCAGTTCTGATTACATTCAAATTATTTTATTTTTAAATTGAGGCGACTACAGTGACCACAATGAGTGATCATCACCTGCGCGCGTCACTTAATCCTTAATTAATTTTAATTAGAGAAAAGCTTTAAGTTTGACGTCATTTCGCGGACGCATTAACAGTTAACCTTTATTTATCTGTACATATGAATTTATGTGTAAGCATATGTCCAGTTATGTGTCTTGGAAATGTAAAAATACTCTATATTGCACAGAATTTATTTAGTTGCATGGAGGGCAACCGCAACAATAACTGATTTCTAAAGCTTTGTTTTGAAACATTAGAGCGTGTATGGTTTTTCCACTAAGGAAAGTGATTGGGAATTTCAATATAAGTACTTCTGCACACCGCATGGGTAAAATTTTCATAAGAATCCAATTTAAGGCTCACAACTTGTGTATAATCAAAAAAACATAAACAAAAATTTGTTTCATATTGCGCTAGGTTATACTTTTAAAAATAGCATACGAAAATTTTAAATCGACATCTCGAAGAGTTTTTGAGTTATAGCTTTCTAAACTGAACAGCTTGGTGTAATCAGTGATATCGGTTTATCCTAAACACATTTTTCTCGAAACAGCATTTTTCGAATTTGACGCAGTGATTACTCGGAGACAAATGATCCGCTCATTATGAAATTTCTGATTTTGTGTAAATATAATATGGAGTTCTCCTTACCATAACCTACCAGTTTTTGATTTGAACAAAAATCGAAAACAACTTTTTTTCAACTGTATGTAGTGTTTGTTAGGTTTCATCCACGGAGAAGGCCAGAATCACTGCAGCTTTTTTAACGCCGTCGGAGATGGCGTCAAACTCGAAAAATATTTAATTTTTATCTACAACACTTTTACTGGGTATTCTTAAATATGTACATATGTAAGTACTCTTTAAATACAACCAGTAAGAAGGGGCTAAGTTCGGGTGCAACCGAACAATTTATACTTTTGCAACTTGCAGGAATCAAAGCCAAGGAAATAACTTTTGATGTAAAACGTCAACCAGAGGATCCGAATCTAAGCAATTTTGTATAATTTGTATAAGCATAAATTATACACATAAATACATACATATTCGGCATAAGATTTGTTAGAAAAACGAAAATCATGCTGTGGGCATATGGGAGGTGGAGGAGTATCGACCCGATTTTAGCCATTAACTATTATCATGCCTCATACTAAATAATGTTCCTTGGATTTCATTAAGATACCTTACATACTAACACCAATCATATGGAGCAATGTCAGTCGGATGTTTGAAAATCCTGATAATAGATATATGGTTGCTAGGTCAAGTTTTCGCGCAATTGTATATAATACACCCAACTCTTTTTTTACACGGTAGATACGTTATGATCCATGTCATCTGAAACCCGTGTAAGATGAAATAAAGAACTATATTTACTTCGAAAAACCGTGTAAAAAATGTTGAAAACTATAAAATCTGAGATATGCATACAAATTGTATGTTTATATGGCATTTTATTGAGCATTAAAACTTAAAATACATAATTCATACAGGTGGCAAATAGCCATGTCCGTCTGTCTGTCTGTCCGTCTGTATATATACGAACTAGTCCCTCAGTTTTTAAGATATCATTTTGAAATTTTGCAAACGTCATTTACTCTTCAAGAAGCTGCTCATTTGTCGGAACTGCCGATATCGGACCACTATAACATATAGCTGCCTTACAAACTGAACGATCGGAATCAAGTTCTTGTATGGAAAACTTTCACATTTCACTATGTACCTTCACAAAAGTTGGCACAGGTTATTTTCTAAGATAATAATGTAATCTCCGAAGAAATTGTTCAAATCGGTTAACTATAGCATATAGCTGCCATACAAACTGAATGATCGGAATCAAATGCTTGCATGGGAAACTTCATCATTTGACGTGGTATCTTCACGAAATTTTGGTATGAGTTATTGTTCATAGAAATAAGGTAATATCGGAAGAAATTGTTCAGATCAGTGAGCCGCTATAACTGCTATACAAACCGAACGATCGGAATCAAGGACTTGTATGGAAAACTTTCGCATTTGACGTGGTATCTTCACGAAATTTGACATGAATTACTGCTTAAGGTAATAATATAATCTCCGAAAAAATTGTTCAGATCAGATTGCATATAACTCCCATAGTTACTTAAAGAAATGCACCTGTGAAGGGTATATTAGCTTCGGTGCGGCCGAATTTAACGTTTTTTCTTGTTTTCATTGAGATAACTAAAATATTGGCCGATATATCCAGAATGAAGTCACCTGGAAGTTCGAAAATCTTTATATAGATATATGGGGGCTCAGGGGAGTATTGACCTGATTCAAGTCATTGTGTTATATGGGAAGTAGTCGTGGTTGTAGTCCGATTTCGCCCATTTTCACACTGTGACATAGAAATGTGAGAAGAAATCTAGATCCCGATGAGAAGATATCCTAATCCCTAGATATGGGATTTCACAAATAAGTGAGTCTTACCACGCCCATCGTCCAATTTTCTCCGGCTCCCATAAAGCCCTCTCATACCATTGCGGAGGTAAAGTTTAATGCCTCTGGCATATTTAGTTATTGATTTATTGCGCTTTTAGTAGTTTTTAACAGTGCCGTTATATGAGGAGTGAGTGAGTTATCTTTTGATTTCATCCCATTTCACACTGTAGGTAGAAGTTCTTATAAGATTTGTACTCAGCGAATTTGGTAATTGTAGCTTAAGTGGTTTAGGAGATATGTACATTAAAATTATTATTATTGTCCACAGGTGCCCCTTGCTATTGCGATCCCCTTTGCCAAATTACAGTTTGATATCTTATTTTAGTGCTTAGTTATGGCACTTTATAGGTTTTCGGTTAATGGCGTGTTGTGGGTGTAGTAGTGGTCCGATTACGCCCATTTACAAACTCGTACTAAGGATTAAGGAATCTGTATACCGAGTTTCATCAATATATCTCAATTTTTACTTAAGTTACAGCTTGCACGGACAGACGGACAGTCACCCGGATTTCAACTTATTTCGTCATCCCGATCATTTATACATATAACCCTATATCTATCTCGATTTGGTTTAGGTGATACGCACAACCGTTAGGTGAACAAAAATATAATACTCTGTAGCAATAGGTTTCGAGAGCATAAAAACAATTAATGCAGTAGTTATAAACGTTTTTTGTAGACTGTTACACCAGGTGTACTTCTTAAAAATGTAAAGCTCACTTTTTCTGCAATCGTAAGACTTCAAACAGATTATTCACTTCACAAATATTTTTGACTGAACTCAATTTCATCAGCAAATTAATGCATAAAATGCGGAAATGTAACAGTAAAATCTGAATGAACTGGTACTGGTATTCTAACTTTTCTTTAAGAAATTGGCCTGACTGTAACTGCTACTCGTGTAATAAATTATTCATTCCAGACAATTGTCTCTCAACAGACAGGTAAAACTTGACCATGAACAATATCCTTGGTGAGGACACCTTTATACATTTTGAAACTGAAACAAATCTTGAAAATGACCTTTTAAAGGCATTTTAACTTTTTTATAATTATGGACAAGAAGAGATTTACTCCTGATACCACTTTTCAGCTGAGAAGACCAGAGGATATAAAAAGCTCAATCATCATTGAAACTGCCCCTATAAAGTATTGCCTAGACAATTTTTCTGGCTCAAGGACCGTCAATATGGGGGGTTCAGCTGCCTGAAAAGCTCTAAAGAGATAGAGAATTTGTTGCATGTTCATTCTCGTATATGTTAAGCTAGTTTATCTAATGGCAATATTTGTGTTTTGTCTGAGAGACCGCAGAAAATTGATAAATTATCCATTTGAAGACAGCAAACGCAAGTAATTCAAACGAGGGATGTGATTCAGATAAATCAAATTATAATTATAATAAAGTGAATCTTATCACTAACAACAATATTTAATTCATAAAACCGGGGAATACACGGATTAATATCCGTCCAAAAACTGTCATTGCAGAAAAATGTTTCTTCTGTTACGAAACGGTTTCGTCAGTTTTTGATATATCTGAATGAAATTTATTACGTAGGTGCATTTTACAGATCGGACAACTAAAAAAGGCAAATGTGTTCAGAATGATTCGTAAAACATTTCCAGCATACGTGATTTTATAGCAAAAATCGACAAACTCTACTAAATACCCATCGAATGTTCAGCAAGCGAAGGTCAAAAATCTCGAAAAATAATAAATATTTACATTTCTTTTGGAATGTATAGCGATTATTGGTAAACACTGTACATTTATCATAATTCCAGCACAATCAATGTGGAAATCATGTGAGTGGATGTCTGTATTTCTATTTATGTCATTCCTCTATTCCATGGCAAAATATCCGTTAGTTAACTGACATTTAATAGAAAGAAATCAAAAACAAACGAAATTTAATTGCATCAATTGAGAGAACAGGTGAAAAATGTCAGGTATTATTCTATATGGCAACGACATCAGTCCACCGGTCCGGGCATGTTTGCTAACGCTGAAAGCACTAAAACTGCAATTTGAATACAAACATGTTGATATTTTGGCGGGTGAACAATTAACCGATGACTTCATCAAGCACAATCCACAACACACTGTGCCCACATTGAATGATAACGGCGTCTGGCTGTGGGACTCGCACGCGATCTGTGCTTATCTCGTCGACAAGTATGCTAAAGATGATTCACTATATCCGCGAGATTTGGTTTTGCGCGCCCGTGTCCAACAGCGACTCTACTTCGATGCCAGCATACTTTTCGTGTCATTGCGCTGTATCACGCGACCGATGTTCAAGAACAATGTATCCATCGTGCCGCGTGAAAAGACACAGGGAATTATCGAAGGTTATACATTGCTGGAGAAGTTCCTGACAAGTGCTCCTTATTTAGTAAGCGATTGTCTGACCATAGCGGATTTTTGTTGTGTTGCCACGGCAACGTCACTGGCAGGTGTGATCGAATTGGATGCTACGAAATATCCCAAAGTGAGCGCTTGGATGGAGCGCTTGAAGAAATTGCCATACTACGAGGAAGCAAACGGTTGGGGATGCAAGAGGTATATAGACATGCTTAAGACACGTCTCACTGCAATTGTGTCCTGAACAAATAACCATTTTATTTACTTGGCTGTAATATTGAAATAAATGGCGCATATTATGCCCGTATTAGTGTGAAAACTAAAGTTACTAGTTTTTGTAAAGGGCTTATTATATTTAAGTTATTGGCGCATTGTACTTTTTATACCCTGAGCAGCATGTAATTAGTTTACCACGAAGTTTGTAACACTAAGAAGGAAACATCGAAGATCTTACATATAGAAATGAACAGGATGACGAGCTTACTCGATTTAGTTATGTCCATTTGTCTATAAGCGCGAATTAGTTCTTAAGTTTTTGAGATATTGATCTGAAGTTTTGTTGTCGTCTTCTACAGCGCATTTCACGGAACCGCCGATATCGGATTTCTAAAGCATATAGCTGTCACACAAGCAGATCGATCGATATGAAGACCTTGTATGAAAAACTTTTTTATTTGACACGATATCTTGATGAAATTTGGTATATATTATTTTCCAAGGTAGCGCTACAGTCTCCGAAAAATTTTTGAAGATCGGTTCTTTATAGCATATGTATAGCTGTCGTACAAACCGATCGATCGAAATGGTATAAACGTAAATACATTTTTATACCCTTTTAAGTATGTTATAAAAATGCAGCTGTGAAGAGTAAATATGATAGCTGCAGCCGAAAATTAAGTTTATTCCCATTGTTCTCTTGCTACATGTTGCTACAGATTATAAAAGTTTTGTTCGCCTAACGGTTGTACGTATCACCTAAAACTAAGCGAGATAGGTATAGGATTATAAATGATCAGAATGACGAGAAGAGTTGAAATTAGGCAAAGAAGTAAGGCGGAGTTTGTAGATGGCCATAATCAGACCAATGCGACTCCCACAAAAAGCAATTAAAGGAATAACTAAGCACTAAAATAAAATATGGAACTGTAATTTGGCACAGAGGATGTGTGAAATTGGATTCCAACCACGCCCACTTCCCATGTAACATAGTTTTAAATTCCATCTAACTCTTTCTTTTCCAGTGTACAAACCAGGAAGCAATAAAAATAAAGGGATAAAACTTTAGCGTATGCAGCCTGTGACCACAAATTGTCAAAATCCAACATTGTTCAAGTCCCTAGGTACCGACTATTTGGACCCAAGTATATATAGTTGACTTTTTACCGCAAATATCGGTCAATGTGTGAGATATATACTTGAAATTCAGGGATAAAATTGAGGAGTCGAAAAACTTTAATGAACCAAATATGTATCATTTTGTTCGACCACTTTTTGCTATTTTTCCGCTAGAGACATTATTCCATCAGTGTAAAACTTTTCTGGTTTCTCGGCGTAAAAAATGCGAAAAGTAATTTTCACAGGCTTCTCTTGAAGCCAACTTTACTCCATTAAGGGAGTTCTGCATTGACTAAAACAAATCGTAGTCGATGGTGCAAGGTCAGGGTTATATCAAAACTTCCCAGCTAAGCTCTCCCAGTTTTTGCCGAGTCATCAAAGATGTGTGAGGTTGTCCTGATGGAAGACGAAGGCCCTTTCTGTTGATCAGTTCTGGCCTTTTTTTCGATTGCTTGCTTCAATCTCATCAGTTGTTGACAGTAAAATGTAGAATCAATCGTTGGACCGGGATGGAGCAGGTCATAGAGGATGATTCCTTTCCAATCCCACCAAACACTCAGCATAACCTTTCGATGCGTCTATCCTGGCTTTGCGACCATTTGTTGAGCTTCACGACGCTAGAACCATGATTTTTTCATTCATTATTGTCGTATTAGATCCATGTTTCGTCTCCTGTTACGTTCGCTTCAGAATGGCTTCGATTTCATTCCGTCTCAGCAAAGAATCGCAGATATTAATGCGGTCCATTAAATTTTTCACAGACAATTCATGTGGTACCCAAACAGCGAGCTTCTTTATGTAGCCAGCCTTTTTTAAATGGTTCAAAACCGTTTGATCATGAATGTTAAGTTCCTTAGCGATGTCATGGCTGCTTATGTGACGGTCCTGGTCAATCTTTTCCATAATTTCATCGACATTTTCAACGATGGGACGACCAGAGCGAGGTGCTCACGTACTGATACAGCATCGTCTCCGTAAACTTGAGAAATTCCATTGATGGCTTACCTGACATTCTTCCCTTTTTTATACAAAAATTTCAAAATATAACGAAATTTCTCCGTTTTTTTCACTCGTTTTCGAACAGAAAATGAAGCTTAAAATGTCCGCTCTCTAACACTTTATGGTATGACACAATGTGATTGGTAGCACTGGAGATATACGACTGCTCCGACCTTTATTGACAAAAGACTTTTTCGACTACCCAATATTTTGTGAGTTGCAAGAGTACTATAAAATAATCGATTGCATCCGAACTTAACCCTTCCTTACTTGTATAATGACTTTCATTTTTCTTACAAACCTTATGCCGAATTAGTCATCAGTGATTGGATTTTGATCTTCTGGTTGACGTTTTGCACCGGCTTCTCCGTATGTTAAATCGTTTTTAAATTTATTAAGTATGTTATACGAGTATATCTATGTATGTATATATATAACTTCAGGTAATTGCTTTCATGACAAACTCACTTTATATAAAACTTAATAAAATGCTTTAGTTTGAACCGATTTGTTTGCTTGTAAACTCTTTATCATTCCGGTTGCTTGAATTTAATGCACAAAGATAAGATACATACATACATAAGTATGTATAATATTAAGTGTATCATCAAATTGGCAAATGTGCTTTATCAGCATTACACGCACATATGTGTGACTTGTATAAATTTCCCTACAAATAGGGCACATTTATAACAAAGATTTTAGTCGAAATTTGGCTCTTGTAGTGACTAGAAGTAAATAAAAATCCGAAATGAGTGAAAAACTCGTTCTCTACGGCATCGACAGAAGTCCGCCGGTACGCGCCGTTTTACTAACACTAAATGCTTTGAATTTGGAATTCGAACTTAAAGCGGTGGATACATTAAAAGGTGAACAATATTCTGAGGAGCAGTTGAAAAAGAATCCAGCGCATACAATTCCATTACTCGAAGTTGATGGCAAATATATATCCGATTCTCACGCCATTATCGCCTTTTTGGCTAGCAAATATGGCAAAGATGATTCGCTCTATCCAAAGGATCTGTATCAACGCGCCACTGTCGATCAACGTTTGCACTATGAGAATGGTGTTATCTTTAACGAAACAATGAAGCATCGTTTGCGTCCATTACTTACAAGCGAATTGCCACAAGCGGCGGTTGATGAAGCATTTAAAGCCATTTGCGATGTATACACTGTGCTGGAGGCTTATCTCAATCAAAATGAATATATGGCTGCGGATCATTTAACCATAGCTGACTTCAGCCTCCTATCAACGGTTACTGTTATGGATTTAATTGTGCCAGTGGTGGCGGACAAGTGGCCAAAATTGAAAGCGTGGTTGGAGAACTTGAAGCAGTTGCCATATTATGAGAAAGCAAACGCCAAAGGTTTGAAAGCAAGCGAGGAAATAATTAAACCGGTATTGGCAAAACTCAAGCCATAAGAAATAAATAATATTGTGAAATCCCCAAAAAGCGTAGACTGGCGGGACCAGCCTTTCTGTCCGGTTAAGAGATTGTCCTTAATAAATATCAAAAAATGCAGGAAATGTTGAGACCGGCCAAGGTGCACGGTTAATGGAGGTGTGCGTTAATAGAACGTTCGTTTAGAGAGCTTTCACTGTATTTATAAATGAACAAATGTATATTGTTTAGGAAATCTTCTTTTACATGACAAATAAAAACATTTTGTGAGTCCTTTTTATGGCTCTTAAATTTGACTTTAATGAACTTGTTTTTTTTCCGCAACAACAGAAATGTGAATAATTTGTGTTTCAATTGAAAAAATTATATTTTCCGACCTGGCTTTTGCTTTATATGCTTTGAATTTTTATATCCTGTACATGGTATGTTAAGTTTGACACGAATTTTATACAGAACATCCAGAAGGAAACGTCCGAGATTCTAGAAAATATACATAGTATGTATATAGAAATGGTCAGCATGACGAGCTGATTCGATTCAACTACAGGGTTTGTCCGGAAGGTAAGAGGACTAAGTCGATTTAAAAAAACTTTATTAAACCAATCGTTACAATTCTTGTAAAACCTTTCCTAATAGGTTCCTTCTGCGTCGATGCAGCGCTGCTAGCGCGATGTCCAAGCATTGTAGGCGTCACAGAAGGCATACTTCGGAATAGCCTTAAGAGCCGAGGTGCTACTGCTTAGATCCCCTCTGTCTTCTCAAAATGCTTGCCCTTCATCGGCCTTTTCAGGCAAGGAAACAAAAAAGTTCGAGGGGGCCACATCTGGGCGGCTGCGGAAGCGCTGGGATGCCGGCCTTGGTTAGGTAGCTGTTCACAAGAAAGGCGGTATGTTGTCGTGGTGCAACTTTCAATCGGCTGCGATATCTTGTCGGACCAGATAGACCCTTCGTTTGAGTCTCTTGAGGTTTTCCAAGTAAAACTTGGCGTTGACGTTTTGTCCAAGAGGAACAAATTCATGGTGGACAATCCTTTCATGTCAAAAAAGACAATGAGCATCGTTTTCACCTTGGATTTGCTCATTCATCCATTTTTTTGGGTAAGACTACCTGATCATATCAAACGTCTCTGTCGCAGATTTAAAGAGTTTCACACAGAATATTATCGCGTACCTCGTTAGCTAGGAACGGCCTCTACCAAATCCAGTCGGTGCGCGTACTTTCGAAGTACAGTCGCGGCGGAAGAATATCAATCCTATTACTTTCCTGGAACAGCCGAAGTAAAAGTTTTCTCTTTTTTTGGTTTGATTTAAGGTTTAATTATTTCACCTAACCTTATGTAACTACTTATATACATATACTTACTGTTAATGTGAAACTAATATATAAAGCGTATACTTTTATATTCATTCATTTATTTTATATATACATATATATATATATAGATATATTTAAAAGTAAACAATTTTCAATAAATACATACATGAATACAACTTACATACATACATACATAAATTTGGCATCACATAACACGGTCAGCAATGCTATAGCAGTTTTTGAAGTACAAATATAAATTTGTTTATGTTTAACAATCCAAATATAAATATTTCGATAATTTACTATATAGTCGTTTTCGTTTGCAAAATTCAACAACAATAAAAGTGCGTGATTACTCTTTGCTGTTCGCTTTTATTTCTTGGTAAACTATGTTTTTCAATATAATTAATAATTTATATTGAGCAAAGGTGTACCTCGATTTTTATACATAAGGTTATATCAATAAAAAGGCTTATTAGAGGATTCTGGGTATTTAATCGTGTATAATAAAGGTCCTAATTTACTTCAATAATACATTTGGTTTCAATTCTAATACACAACATGACAATACATTTGAGACAAATACATGTACATGTGTACATATGGCTTTTAATAGTACATATGTATATGTGTATGTATGCATACGCGTTTATGTACGACACACACACGTATGTATGTACATATATACCAACATGAATATGTATGTAAGTGCGTGAACAATGTAATATGCTTTAATATACCTTTTTATTTTACGGAAGTTGGTTGTTTTCTTGTGCGTTGCTTTTATTTTTCACTCGTCGCAATATTTTCTTTTTGCCCCATACTGCACCCCCGACCCATAACATACTTGCTTCCGCGGGAATCGTTGAACTTTTTAGGAGTGAGTATGATTAGGTGAATCTTTGAGAACAATGCCATAAGTTAACCTTACAATTCAGATGGATGGCGGATTCACAATTGACCATATTTAAATCAGGAAAGGTAAACGGTATAGCGGTGTATATGAAATGAATGATTGCGAAAGGAACTACGCGGTCACATAATATTCACGTTGGCGTTTTTGACATTTTTCACGTGCAATATAACACAACGCAATGGTTATGAGAATTGCAATTGTTACCCCCATTCCTATGCTAACCCACATTATCTCCTCGTTGATGCCCACGTACGAGCGCCCTTGAAATAAATTCAAATTAAATGGAATTTTTAGTAAGAAAATATTTATGGAATTGACATAATAATACGAATTTATCACTTACCGTTGTAATAATGATTGGAATAGCCAGCTTTCCCGGCTACCCTGCCTGCTGGCATTTTGATGGTAATATATAAGAAAAGCAAAACTTTTTTAAATACAATTAAATTCTATTGTCCAAAGGACTTGAGTAAACTTGTGTAAGGTATTTTCTAGGTACTATAAATGCTTTTTCAATGGAGATAAGTTACTGTAATATTAAAATGTCCAGGCGTAGATTGGAGAATCACCAATTTAAGGATCATACAATTTAATTGCCATGGTGTTTGTGCTAAAAAGAAAGGAAATTTAGTTATTGATAACGGTACACAGAAAAATTAATTTTTTGTTAATATATGTAAGCTACATAGTAGAAATCTTTTAAAAATTCCATTTTCAAATTTTATTATTTATTGTTGTGGATTATTTATGTATATCTGATTTTGAGCTTCCATGCATGATAATAACCTTTCGAGCTGATATTATTTTTTTTAAATTCCATTACGACAACTAAAACGCTCGCTAAAAAACGATTAACATCGATTGCAACTATGACATTGATAACGCAATGCCTCACATCGCTATCTAATTCACAGCTGTTTTTATTTTCCTTCCCATTGGCTTCTGCTATCACAGCATTTGTCGTATTTCTAGTGATAAATATTAGTTTTATTTTTATTGGTTTCTTTTATTTTATATACAAATTGTGTAAAATTTGCATTTATTTTTAGTGTATAAATGAAAGTTAGCAAATAGATTAATTCCTTAAGTGCAAATGAAAATGTGCGATGGATCGGAGGAATGTTGCAGTGAGTAATGCGAAAGGTTCCTGCTTTTGTTTGCTTGTTAACTAAATTATATTTAAATTGGAGTCTTAAAAACAAACTAGTGAAGTGTGAAAGCTATTGGTTATACATATATTTGAATATGTTATTGAAATAACCATTGATTGGCTGATGTATAATGCTTATTAGAATTTTATTTGCTTGCGTTTTAGCGGCTTATTTGCATAAAAGCAGACATATTTGTACATACGAAGAGAACTCAACTCGCGAATGACAATTGTTTCGTTCGTGAACAAGCGGGAAGTGACAAAAGATTGCACAAACCATAAATCATTAAATATTTTCCCGCGTATTCGTAAATAGCAGTTATTCGCTGATATTTGTTATAAATGTGTATTAGTTTTGTTCACATATTATTTTTTATTACTTTCTGATATAATCGGAGGACTGAACATTACCAGCCTACTATAAAATAAAACAACTCATTTTAACTGGAGACAAATACCTTCTTTTTAATAACCCAAAATCAAATTAAAGTTAGGTAAATATTCCTTATTAGCTTTCGACATATTAATTCACCGAAGAGCACGTCCGATTCTATAAAATATTCCAGAGTTAACTTTTTTCATATATGTACATATGTACATATTTACTCATTGTTAGTGATGGATGCATGCTTATAATGCAATTCCTAATTTAGTGATAAGGTTAAGCTTTCTATTCGATTATATGTAATGTTTCACATATATACTTTTATACGTGTTAATGAAATCAATCAAACAATGAAATCTTAAAATTATAGTTGCACTTCCTAAGCAAAGAAAGAAATATATCCAAAGCTTCCGATAAACAATGTATTATGTATATTAAACCATAAGTTTGCGCCGTATTGCAATATTTGCATTGCTTAAAAAGCATTAGAAAGATTAAGAGGTTTATTACGTGTGCGCTATAAATTCAATATTTTCAAACCATTATGCAATATTTTACCATTGAAGACAAGCTGGAAGCGGAAGCGATACACTCCAACGAACAGCTATTATCCTTCGAATTGCGAAGTAAAGACATACAATGGGCGAGCTATGTAACTCCTTTGGCGGCTCGCATTTCGCCAATATATCTACAAAGACAATATCAATTGATGAGTAATTACAGAGAACCAATTGGAAACCACAATAGACGCGAAGTTCTAGTCTGTCACGATATGATGGGAAATTATCTGGAAGATCGGTATATAACATAAACTTTGGAATATAAAAATTTTATTTATAGTTTCTATTCTGCAGACATTACCACTCATCTAAGAAGTATGATGACTACCGTTTTTACCATTGGGCCGGAATCGACTACTTCTGTTACTTTAGTCATAATTATATCACAATACCGCCATGTGGATGGTTAAACGCCGCGCACAAACATGGGGTACGAGTTTTGGGTAAGTATTGGAATATATCGTATTATTAAGTTATACATTCAAAATATTTCTGTTAAAAGGTCAGTTAATTTGAAAAAAATATAATTATTTGACTCACAGGCACATTTATTACCGAAAGTGGGCACTCAAACTTGTTAAACGAAGTGCTGCAGTCAAAGGAAATGGTAGATAAGATTGTCGAAGCAATGGTGAAATTGTGTAAGCATTATTGCTTCGAAGGTTGGCTGGTTAATGTCGAATGCAAAGTTAAATTAGAAGATATGGAAAACCTTTAGTGAGTATGAAAACCAATAACATTTCCAATTGGATATCAAAACCGCAATAATTTCAGCTACCTCGTAGAACGCTTACGCTCAACTGTGGAAAGTGAAGTGGAACGCGGTGTGGTGTTCTGGTATGACAGCATCATTGATACCGGTGACCTGAGATGGCAAAATGAAATTAATGCAAAAAATGTGCGTTTTTTTCGTGCCGCGCATGGCATGCTAATCAATTATACATGGAATGATAGAAGTCTAGAGATGACAACGGAAATTTGTGAGCGCTCACAAGCTCAATGCCAGCGTGCCTTTTTTGGCATCGATGTCTTTGGACGTGGTCAAGTTGCCAAGTTTCAGTGTAAACAAACCTTGGCACGCATTGTGAATCAACGATTTTCAACGGGCATATTTGCACCGGCCTGGACATATGAAACACTACAAATGTTTGGGTACAATATAAAACAACCGTTGGGAGATGACAGCGTAAATGATGCTTTCTTGCGCCGCAATGAAAAATTTTGGTGCTCTTTATGGGAACATTTGGCTACACATCCCTACCATATATTACCGTTTTATTCTGATTTTTGTTTGGGTTCAGGAAAAAGTACATATGTAAATGGTCGCGCAAAGAGTAGTGTGAGCGGCAGTGGTGGCGGTGATGGTGAACAGTTTTTTAATTTATCACGCTGTTCGCTACAGCCATCAGTACCGCTATATCAGCTTGCTGAGCGCTTCTATTCCGACGCTTTCAATGGCGGCTCGTGCCTCCGAATATTACAGTATAATAATAGTTTCCGTGTGTTTGTTGCCGATTTCAAACTACAAAGTGGTGGACTTGTTTTTGCCTACGCTTATAAGCTACAACCAAGGGATGGCGAATTCGACTGCATTTTGCGTTTTTGTACGAGAAATAATGCACGCGATTGTTATCTTTTCTTGGGTGATTATTACGATACAACGAATTTGCAAAAAGGACGCTGCTACGTCTCACCATTAAAGCCGAAATATTATAATCTATTGCATAGCAATAAGTTAGATACACCAAAAATTCCCAAAGAAATTTCGCTGCCTGAAAATATGGCAAATGGGTGGCGCGTACGTTATTATGTGGTGGCTTTTGATGGCGCCATTCAAGTGAAGGATATTGGTCTGCTGTATCGTCGAAGTGCAGAAGCAACAGACACTGCCTACTTAGGTGCGGTCTACCTGAATGAGTGTGATGTGAATACGCTTGACTTCCCACAAGATAGCAATATTGCATTGATACAAATTTATGGAGAGGATTTGCTTAATTAACTTTTGAAGATAAGGTCCAACAGTAGTCAAAAGTCAGTAAAATTTTGCTCTTTTTGGCTTTTGATTAGTATTTTTTTCCAAATATATATACACATTTATATGATTATGTAAACAAATTTTATACAGTTTTTTTACAATTTTAACTATTAAAGCTTAAACAAAAATGAATTTGTACTCTACTGTAATTTGTTTGGAACAAAAAATAAGATTGCTTATCGCAAAATCTTGCATTGAGATTTTACACTTAAGCATTAGTAGTACATAATTGATATTAGAGTGCGCAATTTTGTAATTCTCTTTCCAATAATTGATTTTTGAGTTTAAAAGATCTAGACCAAATGTACATACATATATGTATGCCTTCACAGGTACATTTCCTATAGCATTGAAATGTATAAAAAGATCTTTAACTTGAATTTGATAGATTGATTGTTGTTGTTGTTGTTGTTGTTGTAACGGGTACCTAATCCCAGTTATGATGATAAGGATTAGATAAGTTGTCGTCGACGTCATCCAACGGTAGGCCCAGAAAACATGCCGTTTCGACGGGGTCGGATCACAAGAGAAGCATGAGTAGGGTTAGCAGGGCGTGCAAAGAGGTGACCAGTGTCATGCGGAAGCTGGAGATATATTAGATATGTCAGGGTCTATTCTGGATAAGTAGAAGTTTAATCTGCTACAGTATCCAGAACGAAGCTGCCTTGATCGGTTCGATTTGGGCGAAAATTTGGTCAATTTTTGTGCAGATAATTTTCAAATAGAGAAGTTCTTACAATCACTTGATTTTGATCACACTGATCAGATAGGTATCCGCTGGAGGCTCTATACGTCTGAAGCTTTCTTCTAGATGTTACAAACTTAATATATCCTGTTCTTATAAATAAATATCGAAATTAGTGAATGCAGTCACTATACGAGTGTGAGCTCGTACGATTCTCTCTCATGCCACCACCCCCTGCCACATTGAAAGACCAAAAACTTTTCAATTTAACACTTTGCCTTCTTTCCTTTTCAATTACTCATTTGCCTGTTCTTGCTTTAGCGCTGCCAACACCCGCATAGTATTCAGTAAGAATTTGTAAAAAAGGCTTTATCGACATAGTCTCATACAAACATGTGTAGGTAAGAGGTTAGTCTGTGTATGTCAGCTTGCATTACCTCTCAAAAACACAAGTTCTTAAGTTGACTTGTTGAGAATACGTCTTTGTTTTCCTTAATGCATAGCCACGCACACTTTTCTGATTTTATGTGACAACATGCTCTTTGGATATAAAATGGGCTTATGGGTATCTAGTATATTGCTACACAAAACATGTATACATATGTATATATAAAGATTCATTACAAAGAAATCCACACTTATATAAATATATGTATGTATGTGTTTAATAATGTCCCAGTGGTGTAATGTTTTGGAATTCTAAATTCAAAATGGGTGTGTATATCAACGCATGACCGCTTTGAAGGAGGTTAGATTTGGATAAGTGTACAGACATACTATATGTATGCATCTAAATGATATTCGATTTTTATTCTAAAAGAGACGTTTCTGCCCGTTCACACGACAGTCGGGTCTACGTAGCCGGATTTTTTTCCGGCCAACAATAGTCAACTCGGCATAATTCTGCTGTCACAAGAACAACAACACAGTTTCTGCGCTGTAAATCGTTGCTAAGGAGAATTTTTGTTCAACACCCGAAAGAGTAGGCTTAAGCAACACTATGATCTGAGCAAGGTGAGACCCTATAAAGTATATATATATGTACATATTTAAATAATCAACGTTACGAACTGGTGGGAATCGATTAAAATTAAGCGCTCCTATGGAAAACTGGTTCAAATGTTCAGATCGCACTACTACAGCATATAGTGAACCAACAAATTGACCAATCAAATAAAGTTCTAGTATGGAATCTTTTGTATTTGTGGAAGATAACGTTTTTTCTTGCTTTTGTTATTATTCCTTTGAAAATTGAAGTTCGTTCTTCAGGGAGGAGATAGATCACTGTTTCAGAAGCTCAACGCAGCGATATACTAAGTGTATACTTCCCACAGTCAAGCTTCAAAGTGTTAGGGTAGAGGAATGGCAAATGTTGATACTAATTTTATGAGCTGCACATACTCTATGTACATACATATGTACATATGTGGGTATGTAAATATTTATATGACTTCTTAACGAACCGAATCGATAGCACGCGCATCCACGGCTCCAACGGCTCTAAGAACAATTCACATACATACACACATACATATATTAGCAGCGGTGGATGTCAAGTATCAAACAAACACAAGAGTTTGTTTGTTAACACTAAAGTTAGGTCAAATACACTTTGCGAATTGGCGATGCAGCAAATCACTTGGCAGTGATACTTGCACGAATGAATATTTATGTACATACATAAGTGTGTGTGTGTGTGTTAGTGTTTATGAGTATATGAAAGTACTTAGATACATGTATGTATATAGTATGCGTGGAAATGTGTGGAAATAGGCCACCAACTTATTGTGCTCTGACACATTTTATTAGATCATGAGCACATACCCACATACATGCATATTTACATATATACATATATACATATAGGCATATTATAAATATGTATGTAGATATACAGAAACACTTTAAATAAACTCCATCCTTTTAATAGTTTTATGAGAAAACCTCAATACGATGAAGCCTAAAAACATTTACAAACTTCTTTTATAAAATATACAGTTAATTGGTTCAACTGCATCCGTTTTTAAACACAAATTCGAGTACCACCTTAAAATCTGTTTGTATGAATATATGTGCACATGTGTGATACATGCATTTATTTATGAAATAACATATTTTAATTGCACTCACTTTTTAATAAATTTCCGCTGCGTTTGTTACGCTTTGAAAGCTGTTTATTTTACAATATTGAATATGTATATTTTACCCGTAATTATATTTGCTTTTTAGTGACAATTTAACATTGGATTGCATTAACAACTAAGTACGAACTATTTTATGCGCTAGCCAAGCAACGTACATAAATCATTCGCTTTATATGTACAGCATTTGAGCCGAATTTGTCCCGCTTTTAGGCAGCCAAGCCCCAAAAAGCACTGAATGCCTTGCTTCGCGTGAGAGAGTACAACGAAAGCACATTATCCACTCCCATGGAGATAATAAACTCAACTGATGCTGTATTGCGGCATGCTGGTGGCACAAACTTTTCCATACAAATTCTCTGTTGTCGTTGATGCTGCTGCTGGTGTTAACATTTTTTGGGGTAGTTCGGCATTTCTTGGGCTAAAGCGTTGGGTTTGGCCTGCTAAATCGTTTACATGGTTTACATGCCCTTAACATGTGGAGTAGTCTTCTGTTACGTTTAAGAAAATATTTTCAAACTTGAAAAATAATACAATATACATATATAATATGCTTGCAACATTTTCAATGGCTTTAACACACAAACAGTTAGAGCGTAAAATTCCATAGTATAACTTCACAAATAAAAAGTTTCGATGCAAGAACTAGATTTTGATGAACCAGTTTGTATGGTAGCTCTAAGCTATAGTGGTCCGTTCTGAACAATTTTGCCAAATTTCGTCCAGCTATCTTGTCAAATAAAAAGTTTTCTATACAAGAACATTATTTTCATCCTTCAGTTTGTATGGCAGTTATATGCTATAGTGGTCCGATGGTACGACTCTAACAAATGAGCAGCTCCTTAGAGAGAAAAGAACGTGTGAAAAATTTCAAAACGATATCTCAACAACTCAGCGACTAGTTCCATTCTCAGATACTCTAAAATTCACTTAACCTAATATCTGTAAGGAGCAAGTGAAATGAAGTGGTCCTTTACGTTATGGCTCGTGATGTCAACCGTTCTAAACATTTAAAGCAGTCTAAAACAGCCGGCGTCATCGCACTCGCGCTTCAGTGCTGCTCTTACTGACATACTCTTGCACACCCCATCAAGTGTAAGCTGAAATGGAATAGTAAATGCGTGAGCGTAGCACTATTCTTTTATTTTTACAGGAGTGCTTAGTTTATTGTTTTTGTTTTGGCATTCACGCAACCATAATTTTATCCCATGTTTCCTGCGTCAGCGACAAAATACGCTCCAAATTCACATGCTCCAGTTAAAATGAGAGCCGTGGGCATAGAAGCTTTTTTACATGGCTGCCGCTTCTTTATATTTTTAACTGTTATAGAAACTTATTAAAAGCTCTAGCAAAAAAGAACAAACGTTAACACTTTTCGACTGCTGTCAACGTAGTTTTTGAATTTTTCGCACATAACTTTGTTGTTTTATGCTAAATAATGATTATTTAGTTTATTATGATTATATGTATACTGTAAACTGTATGAACAAATTTTCTAAAAAAAATTTTGTGTTTTTTGAACCCAGAAAACTGCGGATGTATGGGGACTTTTGTCCGCCACTGTATCTATGTGCCAACATGCTACATATGTACGTATACGTACAGAGATATTTAGACCCGCACACTATGATAAACCATGATTTGCAACTTTCATGCTCTCACAAACAAATTATCGCCAAGTGCTCATGCAAGAAAAATCTAACGCCAAAATTTGGTGGAGATAAAAATGCCTCACTTGAGCATTTATTAAATTAATATAATTCCAAACAATTTTTTTTGTAAGGTTTTGAGCTTTGTTGCTTAGCAACAATAGTTCTGACGGACTCCATTAATTGATATACCTCCTGAAAAAGGCAATATTTCACTTGCGTGCACTTAATAATACTTAGGCCTGATCCCATTGCAAAATTACTGAAGATATCGAAAAAATCTGACATGCCCTGATATGTGACAAAACTCATTTTAATAGTGGTTCGACCGTAATAGGAAGCTACATATCTTTGCTGTAGGTGGTTTTGTGTCGAATATTCAGGTCGGGGCATCTCAGTGGAAATTAAGTAGCATCTCTTCCCGATCACAGGGTGGTTGCTGCCGAAAAGTGAATCGGTTCAGACTTTCTGTCCTCCAGCTCCCATTGAACAAATATAATGGTTTACACACTACATATATTAGCGGTATATACATATGTTTTAAATAAAAAGTATGGAAAAAAGGGGGAAACATATTTGCTGACGTGATACAGCCATTAAAAAAAAACAAACGAAATATATGTTCATATATATAAATATGTACATTATATAATATAAAGCACTTCCTTATATGTTCATATGTATTTAAACCTAACTTAGTTGTCACTTACACTTTTACAAAATACTGTGTCAAAGGTCTGCACCTTTTTATCAGTTGTTTCTCGATATTGATCGACTATGCTACCAACCAGCAGTTCTAATCCAATAACATATACAATACTTATTCTATCGTGGGCGGCAATACTTCGAAGAAAAAATAATAAAAAGATAATATTTTGATAAGAATATTTCTATAAATAAAATAATTATCGGTTTGCTATCTATGCATTTGGATGTACTTATGTTTGTAGGTATCTGAAATGAAATGAGTGCAAAATTCAAGTGCATAATTTACTTGATACTTCTAACAGGCAGCAAATATTTAGCGGTTTTTTTATAATCTTTCAACTTTGCAAGGATTATAGCCAGGGAAGTACCTTGATGTACATGAGGCTCGTTAGTCATATGGAGTCTAGGGCGAGTTTTCATCCAATTTTATTCATTCTAGGCACAAATGTGCACCGTTAAAAGTAAAAAACGCTCTCTCAATTTGATAACTCACATATTGGCTGACGTATGAGGTATGAAGTCACCAGGAAGTTCGAAAATCTACATATTAGTGATATGGGGCTAAAGGAGTTATTGACCCAATTTATAACACACAGACATACTACTGTCTGAATTTCAATGTACATATCTCTTACATATTAACCAATATTTTCAAATAAAAATCAATTATAAGCACTGGATTCACATATTCAGTACCTAGGAACTTGAATAGTTTTGCTTCGATTTGGACCGTTTTAAGTCATAAACTTTCACACCTCAAAAGCACTAGACAGAGCCAAGAGAGGACTGATATATTAATTGATTCTTGATTTGAAGTGGGTGTTCTCAGTCACCCATTTTCACAGGCCCATCGTACAATTTTTATCCCGGCTCCTTAAAAAATCCCTCATACCATTTCGGGGATAAAATTTAATATCTCTAGCGTATTTCGTAATTGATTTATTGCGCTTTTGGTAATTTTTAACAGTACCGTGATATAAGAAGTGGGCGGGGCCAACATCCGAAATCATCCATTTTTACTCTGTCGGTAGAAGTTCTTATAATATTTGCGCTTTGATATAAAAAGTGGGTGGGGTTAACACCTAAAATAAATATTTGTATGTATGTATATTTTTGGCTTAGCCAATTTCTTATTTTTAGTAGTTTATGAGATATGTACAATAAACTTATTAGATAGTGGAGACACGACCACGACCGCGCTTTGATATAAAAAGTGGAATGGGGTTAACACCTAAAATAAATATTTGTATGTATGTATATTTTTGGCTTAGCCAATTTCTTATTTTTAGTAGTTTATGAGATATGTACAATAAACTTATTAGATAGTGGAGACACGACCACTTTTTTTAAATTTAGTACCCACAGCATAGTCTGTAGGAACATACATATTTCAAGAGTATAAATCTTCAATAAATGGAATCAACTTTAGTTATACATACTTGCATATGTAGGAATATATTAATATGATTACTCATTTAACAACTTTGATATCAATAAGAACAAAGACTTTAATACGGGGAATTACAAAATTTTTATTAACGCTATCAACATGCCTACATACATATATGTATGTATCTGCCTACACCTCTGTAAAAATTACGGAACTGCTACTAGTCATCTGTTAAACAGTAGTGGACCAGTTGCTGCCTCTATATGAGAAATGTTAGAAAAGTGAAATTATTTGTTTTTCCGAATGGCTAATTAATATTCAATATGAAAGTACGAATATCATCGTGAATACGAAAACATATCTGATAAATTTTAAGTAATTGATTAAACAAAAGTCCAAACATTTTCGATTCTCGTTCAGATTACAAATATTTATATGTATATATATATGTATATATGTGTGTATACATGTGTATATTTATAAATAATAATTTATTGTTCTAGTAGCTTATATTTAACAAGAAAAGTGATCTCAAAAGTATGAAAAGAACGAGTAGAGATTTCAGAGGATATACGAAGCTAGTTCCCTGCACGTCCTTCAGGAAGAGTTGGAATATTATGAAGATATTATGAATAATT
Source organism: Bactrocera neohumeralis (assembly GCF_024586455.1). NCBI lineage: Eukaryota > Metazoa > Arthropoda > Insecta > Diptera > Tephritidae > Bactrocera > Bactrocera neohumeralis. The sequence goes on from NC_065921.1 coordinate 6,970,465, forward strand.
GGAATATCTGGTCTTGGACTTTGTTAAGTGATCAATAATTTTTTTTATGAATTTTAGTTGTTGTTAGAGTACTCCCTAGACCATGTGGAGTAGGTTTATGATGAACGTCTGGAATACTCGCCAATTTGCACGTACCTATACATACTTATGTATGTATGTTGATATTTTTATTGCACATATGGGACATGAAAGCATTCGTATGTATGTAGTGGTCTGTCTCTCTTTTTCATACAAATTAACTTCACAGCGCTGCGTATAAATAGCTAATATACAATAGATTTTGCTAGTCAGTTGAAACTCGTTGCCGCGTAAATATTTCAGCTGTTTATTTCCTGGTTGAAAAAAAAAAAATAATAATTAAAATAAAAATGGGTAAAATTGTATTGTATGGTTTAGAAGCCAGTTCACCAGTCCGTGGTGTATTATTGACACTGAACGCATTGGATTTACCATATGAATTTATAGATGTCGATTTGTTTGCTAAAGCCAATAAATCGGAGGAATTTCTGAAAATTAATCCAGCCGGTACAGTACCGGCTTTATTGGATGATGGTCAGGCGATTTTGGATTCACATGCTATTATCGCATACTTAGCAAGCAAATATGGCAAAGATGATTCACTCTATCCTAAAGATCTGGTGAAACGCTCGGTTGTCGATCACCGCTTATACTTTGAGGCCAGTATGGCCTTTGAGCGTGCCCTACGCGGAACAACAAAACCTATTATCTTCGACAATGAAACTAATGTGCCACAGCAAAAAATCGACAATATAGCTGAAGTTTATGGTATAGTGAACAAATTCCTACAGGATCATCCTTATGTTGCCGGCGACAACTTGACCATTGCGGATTTATCACTGATATCATCGATTTCCTCATTGCATGCTTATTTAGATAGCGATGCCACTAAGTATCCCAATTTGGTTGCATGGATTAAGCGTTTGGAGCAGTTACCTTACTATGAGAAAGCGAACGGCAACGGAGCTAAGCAGTTAATCGAATTGATTAAGTCGAAGAATATAACCATCGTACCTTAATCTGGAATATACATACATACATATGTATGTGTGTTCTTTAATCGGCTTTGTTTTGTAAAAGTGTTTTCAATACTACAGTTATATGTATATGTATGTATGTACAATATATGTTATATATCTATTTGTAATGTAAACATCACGACTAAAAATATAAACTTTCTTGCAAATAAATATTTAATAGAAAACTAAAAAATATAACAGCAGAGCTTTGCTAGATGACAATATATTTATTTGTATTTGTAGCGACTAGAAGAGAGAAAATACTAAAACAGGTTCTATGGGAGCGTATTGTTTTCGACACCGTGAGATCTAATATATAATATACACTGGTGGTCATATTTGTAGGAAGACTCCTATTTATTTTGAAACGTTGGTTTATTTCTTAATTAAAACCGACATAATTTTTAAACGGAGGTTATTACATGTATTATCTTCTTATTTGATTATAGATTTATTGATTGATTTAAGATAAAATGGTTTCAAAGCAACGTACGGCATGCAATGAATCATAGCAATTAATTAAGGTCTTTTTTAAAAATTAATATTGACAAATACATTTTTTTTTTCAAAAAATACTATTTTAAGTTAGTATTTAGTCAGATAACCGTTATATTCAAGTACAACTTTGTTTTTTCATGACAGACTACCAACTAAAGCATCACTCAGTTGATATGTTCTGATATTTTTCCTCATTTTAGAATAATTAGTCAAAATTTTTGTTTGCTTTCTTACTAAGTTTTCGATGTTTTCGAATTGTTTAAATCCGAAATCTGCCAAGCCAATCCAAAAACATCAATTTCACTGCATACAGTGTCGTCCGTTTTTTATACTCTTGCAACATGTTGCTACAGAGTATTATAGTTTTGTTCGCCCAACGGTTGTATATGATGTTACCATGATCAGACTGTCCGTGCAAGCTGTATTTTGAGTAAAAATTAAGATACCTTGTTGAATCTTGGTTCATATGTTCTTTGGCAAAAAAAAGTGAGGCGGAATTCGCAGATGGGCGTAATCATACCACTGCCAAGCCCACAAAACGCCATTAACATTTAGAACTATAATTTGGCACAGGGGATCGCAGTAGCAAAGGGCATCTGTGGCCTAAAAATTTTGAAAAAGTTGGCTTAGCTCCGCTCTCTATTTAGTTTAGTGTGCAAATCTTTTTTCCTCATATAACGGTACAGTTAGAAACTTCTAAAATTTTTACACCCCTAATGGCGTGGTACTTCCCGGTTGACTTTACTCTATATGATTATTGAATGTATATGAGTTACTACATATGTATGTATATGGAACCCAAGGACATTTTTTTATTATGTCACATGTTAATAGTACATGGTCTTGGCAAAAATAGATAAAATCGGGTCTATACTACCCTGGCATTGATTCCTGCAAGTTGCAAGAGTATAAAATGTTCGGGTGCACCCGAACTTAGCTTAGAAAAAAACTCGTGCAGCATAACAACGCCCAAATTCACCGCTAACGTCATTTATCTTTATATACATACTAGCTGACCCCGCGCCGTTGTCCTGAGTGAAATTATGTGTTTTGAAATGAAAAAAAGTTGAAATTATATTGTGTCGAAAATTATTTATTTTCGATTTTTCTACATTTTTTTTAATGTAGCGCAGCTTAATAAACAATTTTTTGATTTCTGTTCTGGTGCGTAAATATACAGAGAAGATGGGTTTCCAACTCGTCAACACGCCAAGCATAGCATTTCCCGATTTCCTTGTGTCCTCTTGATTGTCAACGCAAAGGCAATTTTCCCTGGAAATTGAATACGTTTGAACTGAAATGGCTGTCCCTTGTATTCGATAACTGCGTCATAATCAGTCGGGTTCCATTACACAGTTTCGGCGCATGAAGATTGTGAAATATAATAATGACAGATCCAACTTTAAGACGCAAATGATGCTGGGGCATACCAAGCCTCTCCAAAGTATTTGTAAATTCCACTCGATAATTTACGGTTTCGTCTTCCTTGTCAAGACGA